>NC_056734.1:190720050-190737997 GCF_019279795.1 Protopterus annectens
TGCCCCTTGACCTGGCGGGCATTTAACACAATACCCCACTTGGGTATTGTTGACAAACTCAAGAAGTTAGGTATAAGCCCCTATGTCACCTGGTGGATAGCCAACTGGCTCACAAGCAGAACATAGTAAGTTAGAATTGGGGAGACCACCTCTACAAAGAGGCCATTCACAAGTGGAGTCCCACAGGGATCAGTCCTTGGACCACTCCATTTTGGCATTTACTTCTCAGAAGTTAAGGCCATTGTCAATGGTTTCTGGCTGACTAAAGTAGCAGATGATTGCAAATTAGGATCTGTCATTGAATCTCATACTGACAAAAATGTTCTCCAGGAGGGGCTGGCACAAACAAACAACTGGTGTCAGAACCATGGACTAAAACTAAATTTCAAGAAATGCATAATGGTATCCTTTGGGAAATCATCCATCCCTGGTAACTATCATATTGACAACACACCCCTTAGAGTTGACCCAGTAGTCAGGGACATAGGGACAGACATAGGTAGTAATCTAGCATTTGATCATCATGTGTCTACAGTGGTGAGGAAATCATTCTATGTTGTGCAACTTATAAATAAAGGTATGGCATCTAAGTCAAACAAAGTCATTGTTCCACTGTATTCGGCATCCATCAGACCTATCATTGAGTATAATGCCCCCTTTGGTATGTTCCTAACCAGGCATATCCAACAATTGGAATGTCCACATAGGTTCCTCACTAAAAGAATACAGGGCATAAGTAATATGTCCTATGCAGACCACCTCAAAGCCCTATCTCTGTATTCTGTCTCCTAAAAGCTTTTAAGGGGAGATATATGCCTGGCATACAGAGCATTGTCAGACTCCACATTGATGGACTTCCTGCATAGCCACAAAACAAGCAGTGACAGAATTACCCATTCTAAAGACTTAAACCTTGCCTGTGATATAAATAGGACCTGCTGGAGAGATAGGCATGTATCCCAGAGACTGCCCTGTCTATGAAACAGGTTCCCCATCCATATGAACCAGAGTTCCTCTATAATCCAATTCAAGTGCAACTTGGACAATTGGATGGGAAACCAGAAATTCATCCCTGGTTTGGTACCTATGTCTTTAATGGACAAAGGTAACCTGTAAATGGTTCATCTCCCAGGCCCATGCTTACACTTATGAAGGGTATCAGAACTTGTCAGCGATTTGGGATACATGGCTAGGCTTAAAAAGGCCCTTCTGGTCAATAGTCTAGTAAACACCTATGAACTATGAACTTATTGGACCCCGATATGAAAACTTTATTACAGAACTTTTTCCAGTCTATCACATGTAATATGAGATGCTGTGCCCACATTTATGGGGCTCATTATCTCCTGACATATAATATGAAAGGCTAATTTTCTCTCATATAACAAAAAAGGTTTACTGTGCCTGCTTATAAGAGGGTCAGATACATGACTGATGTGACCAGTCCCCATTATTCTTACTCTTGATGAAGGCATACCTTTTTATATGCAAGGGGGGTAGTCACTTAAAGCTACAGTAGGCGGTTCCCATTTTTGAACAATACATGCATCCAGAGAAATAGCATACAGTGAAAAACTAATCACAGTGCTCATTTTGTACAGAGCTCACAGACATATACAAGTAGAAGGAAAAAAGTACAAACTAAGTAAAATTTGAGACATCAGATCCTTTTGAGTAGGTTATCTGTGCCCATGGAATAAAAATACACCAAGTTGTAAACTGCAGAGTATACAAAAATGTTTAATAAAAGTAAGAATCTCAGATCTTCTTTGAGCATAAGCAAACTGTGCCTATGGTGTAAAGAATGTTGCAGTGTGGAGTGGTGCCCTGGAACAACAATTTTCATTGAATCGCAGATTACAGAAATTTTGCTAAATACAGGCCCAGTGGCTACAGTATCTATACCTGGTTGATGTGGGGTAGCTGCAGTTAGAGGTGGGATGCTCTTAGTCCCAGAGCATGGTTTTATGGTACTCCAGTCTTTGGTCTTCACTGTCAAGCTTCTTCCTGAGTCTAGGAGTAAATGAAGGCTCTTCTGTTCAGATTATGCCTCTCTCCAGGATCCAGGTAGTAACATCAGTGCAAAAGAGGGCTGGATAGCTTTGTGCCTGGCTAGATAAAGGGCTGACAACTGGGAAGGATCAGGTGGAAGGGCAGTTAACCAATCTTCTGAGAGAGGGGGTGGTGCCATGGGGCCCAGGGCGGGGTTAGATAATACGAGAGTCTTATATAATCATCATGGGAGTGGGCTGTCAGTCTAACTGGATGCTAGAGTTTGGTCACCTTTTCTCACTCTTAGCACCAAAAGGAGTGCTCAAGCCCCAAATCAGTAGTATAAAAACAAAAAACACATTTCAAATAACTGAAAGTTGCTATTTAAATTTGTGTACATCATGAGGTAAAAAAAACACCTTTAAACCCATGCCAGTTACTTTTTAGACTTGTACACATCTAGAGATCACACACACACACACACACACACACACACACACACACACACACACACACACACACACACACACACACACACACTAATAATGTAACAGTGTGGCTTGTTTTCCATGTAAACCATGCTAATGTAGATGCAGTGATTTTCAGATGTAATTACCTGCTTGACTTGTTCATATTAACAGTAGCAATTGGGGTTATTAACAGTTAATTTCCATATTTTAGGAGTTTTAGCTGTATGATTTATGGTTAGTTTCCTGAGTGCAAATACACTTTTAATGGAAATGCTTGAGTTTAGACCAGGATGATGGTGTGCATCCAGGCTGATTTGCCAGTATAACTCCAATTTTTCAAGGATCACATTTTTGTTTCCTTTGAGTGAACCCATAGTGTCCAAGATGTGGAAGTGGAAATATCTATGGTCTGAGAAATCACAGCAATGATTCACTAGTTGTTTTTTGAAGATCTGGAGACTAATGTCAAACAGGTGGTGTGCTACCCTGATTTTTAATTTGTTCACAGTTTTCCCTATGTAAAAACAACTGCAGTCATTACACTGTGCACAATATATCACAGAAGCAGTGGTGCAATTACCAGAACAAATGCTAATGATTTTTCTCCTGAGTACTGGACAAAAGAAGTCCTTGTTGCTCACGTATTTGCAGTAAGTGCAAAAAGGAGGGGGGACAGGGGTAAGTTCCTCAGTTGTCCTCCTCTGGTCTGAACTTGCACTCTACCTAGTCCCTAATGTTCCTGGCTCTCTTAAATACAAAACAAGGATGAGGTTCTAGAAGTTTTTCCAGATGTTTTTTGTCTGCATTAGTTACTTGTCAGTCATGACCTTTCTGATTGTTTTATAATCTACTGTAAAAGTGAGTGTCATGCTTCTTTTACTTTTGTCATAGGTTCATAGGTTCATAGGGGGTCCTCCTGTGGATCCTGGTGTTGGTTTCTGTTGAGCTCTAGGACTGTCCTGGAGGGTCCCTCAAAATAGGGTCTTCTGCCTCTTTTAAAGTTCTGTTGGGGTTGAGGATGGAACTTAGTAGTCTATTGCTGTATCCCCTAGGCAAGAAATCTTGGTGTAGGCTGATTTATGATGAACTCTCTAATCTCTTTGGAGACACGTGCAATTCTCATCCCAAGAGATGTTATAACATTTCTTTGTGTGCTCTGATGATGCATGCTTTTACTATGCAGCAGCAGCAGCAGCATATTAACCCTGGGTGGTATTCAGAACAGGTTGTTGGAAGGGCATTTGTTTTCAGTGTCCTTGGATATGGTTATATCTAAGTAGTTGACCGAGGTCTTGCTTTGGCAGGTCATGAATCTCAGGAAGCTAGTGAAATTACTGATATGGTTGTAAAAATTATTCAGTGTGGCTTTGTCCCCCTCCCAGATGATAAATATGTCATCAATAAAATGGAGATAGCATTTCATTGACACAATAGGTGCTTTGGTATACTGCCTCCTCCTCCTCCCATTTTCCCAGAGCCACATTGGCTAGGCTTGAGGCCATGGTGGCCCCCATAGTTATTCCAGGAGTCTGTTTATAAAACTTGTTGTTGAACATGAAGTAGTTGTTCCTGAGGGTTAGGTCCAATAGCCTTCCTAGAACTTCTGTCCCTTCTGGTGATATATTCCTGTTATTTTCATATGTCTCCATGTTACATACAGGTTCATTTAATGTGATTGCGTTAGGCTCTTATATAAACTGTTTTTTAAATGAACCTGTATGTAACATTGAGAAAGGGTGTTTAACCTGAAAGCTTTGTTTTATATAAAGGTTTTTTTGCTCAACTGTGGTGGTTTTTGTTGGACGATTTTATTCAGCTGTTGTTATTTTGATATCTGAAACTGTGCTTAACTGTTGAGACTATTAGCAGAGCCTTTGCAGCCCAGATGGATACCATCAATCGTTTAAAGTCTTTGTTTGAGAAGGAGGTAAATCCTTTACTACAGCTTGTATCTGCACCAAACGCTGACCCTGAAGCAGCATCTCTGACATCCCCAGAAAATACAGCAGATTTTGGGAGAAAGATGCAGTTACTGCTGAGGAAGGTGGGTGCGTACAAACGTTTACAGTGGCAGCGTTTCAGCTTTTTAGCTTATTTGGATAAGGGCATAGTTCCTCGTGGCCTTAGAGTTTTAAAAATGCCCTCATATGGGAATGCTTATCCCGAACTGTTAAAACACTGGCAATGCCTGAATTTGAAACTAAGTTTAGACTATATGGTCTTGATGAATGACTTTTTTTCTACTATAGAAAATGATTTAAAAACAGAAATAATTGCTATGGAAGATGAACTAATGCTAATGTCATGTTTTAAAAGTATGATACCAGTTTATCAGCAGATGATGGACAGGTTACATACTCTTGATGACCGTTTGGAGGCCATCAAGAAACGTAAATTGTTGAGGGATATGGGGGATTTCCAGATGGGTAATATCTTCTCCTGGCCAAAAAATGATGTGCTGGTTCCTAAAATGCAAAATGTTAATAATAAAAGTGTATCCACAAACTATAAAGCACCTTTGGACAGTCTGGATGAATTTCCCAAATTGTTGTCTACAAATTCATTATTGACTACACGTGCGTTAGCAGTTACGACATCAAATGACAATGTCATTGTGACCACGCCTCCTTCTGCTGTAGTTGTTTCTCAGGCTGAAGGAATAGATGTGGCTACGTGTACGTTGGTGAATGGAATTACAAGTGACTTTGAATCTAAAAATGAGAAAATTGATGAAACAAGAAGATTGCATCAGTCTACGATAAGTTTTTTTCAGAAGCCCTTCCAGCTACAACAAGCTGAAAGGGTTAAAGAGTGTTTGACGTTGAGAGGGAGAACTCTAACGAAGGAAACGCCACTTTCAAACAAAAGGAAGAACAACAGTCCATTAAAGAAATGATGGTAGTCCGAAGATAGTGGCAAGTACTTTAAATTTGTCTGACTTTGATTTACAAAAGGCGCATTATACGCTTTTGCAAAAGGGCCTTGGTTTCATTCCTACAACTTGTGATTACATTGTGAGTGCCCTAATAGGTCTTAAGCAATTTGTAAGGAACATAAGCTTGAAGTTAATATTTAAGGGTAATAATTGTTCACTATCTGATTGTAAGAGATGCAGTACGTTTATACCAATGAACACACCAGTCCTATCAGCATTTTATAATTTGTGTGAAAAAGATCTGAGAACTGTATATAATAATAATAAAAAAAATTAGGAAGATTTATAATCTTACGTATTCTGAATTTTTAGCATTAAAAGATTTAAAATCAAACTCTAACATAGTAATTAAGCAGGCTGATAAGGGGGGTGTTACGGTGGTAATGAACAGGTCTAATTATATGCTATCTGTATCGAAATTGTTAGCAGATACTACATTTAAGTCAATAACACCTATTGATGTAAAGAAATGTATTGGGTATATAAATATGTGTGTTTATGACTTGCAGTTGTCTGATTATATAAATTTGGACTTGTTTCATTTTTTTACTGTTTCTTGCCCTATTGTACCTCAGTTATATGGGATATCAAAAATACATAAATCAAAGATTGATCCCCCAATGAGACCTATAGTCTCGGGTAAAGGTTGGATAACTGAACCTATTTCAGTATATTTGCAGAAGCAATTGCAACCTTTGTTAACTCAATTTGAAACTGTTCTAAAGGATACTACAGATTTTATACTGAAATTAAAGCGATGGTATGGAAATTTGGGTGGATCTGGTATATTTATTTATTTTATTTATTTATTTGCAGTTGGTTTGCCAGGATAGTCCATTGGGCCAAATGAACCCGTTTTCAATGGAGTCCTGGGAAGAAAAGCTCCAAAACTAAGTAGGTTACAGTAGGTTATTCTTAATAGATATACAAATGATACAATTACACAGAAGTTAATCATACAAGAAAAAACAATTTGCAAATAATACAACAAAAACTAGAGTGAGTACAGTCTAGTGATGAAATTAATAGGTAATACAGACTAAAGGGAAATTTATCACAAAAGTACTGAGAAATAACAACATATTTGGAAGCATTTCATGACAATAATGAGGAATAATAACATATTAGGAAGCAATGCACAAAAGTACTGAGAAGTAATAACGTATTAGGGAAGCAATACTTAGGAAGTGTGGCCTAGTGTATTTTTTCTGATTATTGTAGGAATAATAATATGTATGAGTTAGGGTGGGTAATAAGGAAAGTTGCAGGAGGAAACAGAGGAAGAAGGAAGAGGGAGTTTGCAAGTGTTAGTTATGTGGGGTGGGAGCAAGAGCATTCCCACTGGGATACTAGATGTGAGTTAAGAGATCTTTTAAATATAAAATGGTTTGGGGTGGTGCGAATGGAAGGTGGTAGGGAGTTCCAAAGGCGTGCAAGGCCATAAGACAGAAGATTTTTGCCTGGGGGACGAGTTGGTTTATATACCTCTAATAGATTTTGATTGTTGGACCGTAATACTCTAGCAGGAAGGTGCATTTTAATGGCTGATGAAAGGGAGGGACAAAGGGAGGGGTTAAAAATGAGCTTATGTGCAAGATTTAGTTGAGTATATGTGAGATAACTGGGTAGCCCTAGCCATTTTAGTTTTTGGAGAGAGGAACAGTGGTGGGTGGAGGACTTGTGGTTGGTAGCGAACTTGGCAATTTTGTTGTAGCAAGAGGAAAGTTGTGTTTTTAGAGAGGTCTGTAGATTAGTTAGGAGTGGAGCTCCATAGAGAAGGGAGGGAATAAGAAATGAGGTAGAGAGGGTGATTTTGGTAGCAGGTGTAAGGTAATGATTTTGTTGGTAAAGCATACCTAGTTTTTGATGGGTTTTCTTGATATTTAACTGTAGGTGGGAGTTGAATTTGAGCTGGTTATCAATTTGGACCCCAAGTAACTTGGTCTCGGACACCAGTTCCACGGGTAGATTATTTTGACTAGAGATGTGGAATGTGTTTATATTGAAAGAAGTTGCCTTAGAGGAGGTGAATAACATTAATTTGGTTTTAGAGGCATTGAGTGCTAGGTGATTCCTTTTCATCCATTGCTCAGTTGTTGTAAAAGCATCTTGAGTCAGTTTTAGGAGTGAGGGGATAGAGGTGGCAGCGCAGATAATAGTAGAATCATCGGCATATTGGATGATGTCTGAGAATGGGATAGAGTTGCGGAAATCATTTATAAATATATTGAAGAGAAGGGGACCCAGTATAGAGCCCTGGGGTACCCCAGTAGGAGTATTTAGAAATGAGGAGGTGGCCTTTTTCCATTTGACTGCTTGAGATCTGTTAGATAGTTGAGATCTGTATAGTTGAAAATAGAATAGTGTTAGTAACTATGGATATTTATTCACTTTTTACGGACATTCCAAATGATTATGGAGTCAATTCTATACGTGAGTTCTTGGTTCAACATTCCACTTTTTCACATAGACATATTGAGAACATTTGTTCTCTATTAGATGTGGTATTGTCTAATAATGTATTTTTGTTTAACAAACAACACTATTTGCAATTAACTGGTGTTGCAATGGGCACACCAGTTGCAAATACATATGCAGATTTGGTCTTATACCAGTGGGAGAGGGCTTACATATATAATGGTACTGCATTTTTAAATCAAAATATATGTTTTTACCAAAGATTTGTAGATGATTGTTTTTTCATTTGGAAAGGACACAGCTCTGAACTTTCTAAATTCGTTTCATATTTGAACAGTACTACCACTTTTTTGAAATTTAATACAGAGTTTTCCAATAGTGTAATAAGTTTTTTAGATGTTAATATAGGAATTCGGAGTGGTTGTATTAGCACAAGTATACATAAAAAAGAGGTTAGTGCAGGTAGATACCTGCATGGCTCTAGCATGCATGCCCCGCATGTATTTAGGGGAGTGGTTTAGGCACAATTAGCTAGAGTAAGTAGGTTAAATACTGATGATTTGCTTTTTTTAGATCAGATAGATGATGTATATAAAGAGTTTATAAATAGTGGCTATGGAATTGATGTTTTAACTGAAATTAAGACTGAAGTAATGAATAATAGACATACTGTATATAAACCTACTTTTCTATCTGGTGAAGAATGTAAAGGTAGTAATTATAGTACTTTATTGGGGATGGTAAATTGAGGTATGTTACTTCTTATAATACCATGACATGTTTAGTTAGAGGTATTATTAATAAATATTGGATGGTATTAATGGCATCGGAGGATGTTAGGGTAATTTTAGGGAATAAGCCACAATTTGCATACAGAAATATGAAGACATTCAAAAGTATACTGTGTTATAAGGATTTTAATGCAAATACACAAAATCAATATAGCATGGTAAGAAAGGGTACATTTTGTTGTTATAATTGCAGTTGTTGTGGCGATATTATGCCTAATGATATTAATAATATACAAGGAAATAATATTTTTGTACATCCAACGACGAATAAGATCTTTATTTTTCATTTATCAGCTACTTGCTTAACCAATAATGTTGTTTATCTTGCTACCTGTGTTGCCTGCTCTTCCTTTTATGTGGGAAAAATGACTAGAAAACTGAAGGAACGTATAATAGAGCATAAATCGGAGATAAGAAGGGCTAGTGAGAATAATGCCCTATATAAACATATGAACGCATGTGGATTGAATTATGGCTTTAAATTTAGGGTTATTGATAGTGTTCAGGTAACGGATAGAGGTGGAGATATTGGCAATTCTTTAGAAATAAGGGAGTTTGAGTGGATTATTAGACTAACAGTGGATGTCTCACCAGGTTTGAACAGCACTGTTTCCTTGAAGCCTATATTGGCTAGGATACAGCGTATAAAATTAAGGTAATGCGTTACACTTAATTTTTAATTTTTTATAATTTATTATTTTTAGATATATGTAAAATGTATATAAAGTTTTTCAATAATTTGTATGTGTGTATATGTATACTTTTGTATATGAGTTTTGTTTGGAATGTTAGTTGATCATATGACTTTTGGGCTGCTAGTCATGTGATTGCGTTAGGCTCTTATATAAACTGTTTTTTAAATGAACCTGTATGTAACATTGAGAAAGGGTGTTTAACCTGAAAGCTTTGTTTTATATAAAGGTTTTTTTGCTCAACTGTGGTGGTTTTTGTTGGACTTTTTCTGTTTTATACCATTGTCATTTCAGTGTTGCTTTCATCCTTATCTATGCAACTGAAAAATACTTTGAGATTCCATTTCCTCAGACACAGTTTAACATCTGTCAGTGTTTCCACTAAGTTACTTCTTTTAAAAGGTCTAAAAGTCAAACCCCTACCTAAGATATCTTGCTGCAGCTGAGTCAGTGGTTTTTTTGAGTGGTTTCAGATTTTAGTCCTTTTTTGTGGTTGATTCTGGTGGGTCCCTTCTGTTGTGTCGATCTCTCCAAATCCCTCAGCTCCCTGGCTCCTTTCCTGGACTTGTTCCTCTTTTGCTGGTGCTCCAGTAGAGACCTCTGAGTTGGAGTGCAGGGCTACTCCATTGTGTGCCACCCTGTTGCAGTCTGATGGTTCTGGTTGGTGGGTGTTTCCCTTTGTGGTGTTTTCCTCATGTCATGTGTTGCCTCTTGCTGCGTGCAGATAAGTCGGGTCCAGGTTCCTGGTGGCCCTGGTGAAAATCCTTCTCATTGTCTTCTTTCACATCTCTCTGTTAAGCAATGTGTATGGTCAGGCTCTCCTATTTATTTATTTATTTTATTTATTTATTTATATTTGTTGACCGGGAGTGTCCGACTGGATGTAGGTCCATTTTCAGCGGAGGCCCGGGGAGAAACACTCCACAGTTAAAATAAACAGACAGTAGTTACATTGGATTACATAGTGATTAACAATTTAACATAGCAATTAATTACAAACATATTTACAGATTAAGAACATAGTACATCAGTAGACAACTAGAATCTTTATCTGTGAAGTACATAACAGACATTAACAAATGTTACAATAATAAGTTCCTGCTGTATAATAAGTACTTGGCTTATGAGCATCTGAGCTTGCTATAATCAAGGTAGTTAGTGGGGTGGAAAGAAAGGTAGTGGTTGGATGGAGTGGGTGATATTAGAGTGGGAGTTGCAAGGGCAAAGCCAGCATGTTTTTAGGTGTGCTTTTAGTAAAGTTTTGAAGTGGGTACATGATGGTACGGAGGTAATTGTGGGTGAGAAGGAGTTCCATAATTTCACTATGGCGCAAGAGACTAGTGCTTCACCAGCAGAGTTATTGGCTTCAGTGATCTGCAAGTGATTTTTCTTGCTGGATCTTAGTAGTCTGGTGGTGCAATAGGGTTGGAGTAGATTCTGGAGGGATGGGACATTTACTGGATTGTTTACTAGTTTGTGGGCAGGTGATAGTTGATACCATTGAAGGAGATGAGGGAGTTCAAGCCAGCCCAGTTCAGAAAGTGAGAGACAGTGGTGACTACGGTAGGATGCCCCTGTGGTGAATTTGGCGATTTTGTTGTAGCAGGTCTCTAGCTTGTTTAGACTGCATTGCCTTAGGTTGGTATATATTGGAGAGGCATAAAGTAGGGTGGAGATAAGGTGGGAATTTGCTATTGAAATCTTTGCTGCTTTGGTGAAAAGTTCCTTATTTCTGTATAACGCTCCTAGTTTTTTGTGGACTTTTTTTATGGTCGTGGATATGTGAATGTCAAATTTTAGTTTATTGTCTATTTCCACTCCAAGTAATTTGGTGTGTTCAGTTGGGTATATAGTGGTGTTGTCTTTTGCTGTGATGTTAAAGTGAGAGTTGTTTTGAGTATGTTTGGTGGGTTGGAAGATGAGTAGTTTAGTTTTGTTTTGGTTGAGTATTAATTGGGCATTGGATAACCAAGTTTCAACAGAAGAAAAGGCTTCCTGTGTGACTTTTTGCAGTTTGGGTAGGGACTGGGCTGAGCAGATGATGGTTGAGTCATCTGAGTATTGTATGAGTGTGCCATGTTTGGTGGCAGAGGCTAGATTATTGGCAAAAACAGAGAAGAGTAGGGGTCCAAGGATGGATCCTTGTGGAACCCTTATGGAGACAGGTAGTTGGGGAGATATGTCATTCTGCCACACAACGGATTGTTGGTGGTCAGACAGGTAACTCTGAAACCAGTTGGTGACTGATTGAGCGAAGGATAGGTTATTGAGGACAGAGATGAGTTGTTTGTGTGGTATCATGTCAAATGCTTTACATAGGTCTAGGAAAGTAGCAGAGGAGAGATAGCCATTGTTTTTATGCTGAAGGATAGTGTTAGTAAAGGAGAGTAAGGCAGTGGTGGTGCTATGGTTTGGTCAGAAACCATGCTGAGTATTGGAAAGGAGGTTGTTAGTAAGGAGGTAGTCTGAGACCTGAGAATGTATGCATCTCTCTAGTATTTTGGAGAGTGGAGAGAGAATAGCTATGGGGCGGTAATTGGTTAGTTCTGTGGAGGGGCCGCCTTTGTGGAGGGGGATTATATGTGATACTTTCCACAGTGTGGGAACGTAACTTTCTGACAGAGATCGGTTAATCAAAATGGATACTGGGTAGGCCAGAGCATCAGCTGCGATTTGTAGGTATTCTCTTGGGAGGTTGTCTGCTGCTAATTTGGTGGGCTTAAATTTAGTTATCTTTTTTATATTGGAGGTAGGTACAGGAGAAAAAGAGAAGGCAGTGGGGAGATTACTAGTTGAAGGTGTGGGTTGGAGGGGAGGGGGTTGTGTTGTTTAGCTAGTGATAGTATGGTTTGTGTGAAATGTGTGTTGAATGAGGTAGCAATATGTTTGGAGGAGTGAGGGATGTTAGGAGGAGGGGTACTGTCTTTACCTGGGTGGAGGATGGAGTTTATGGAGGACCAGAATTGTTTGTGGCTGTGTTGGGAGGAGTCTAGGGCAGACTGGTAGTATTGGAATTTGTCCTGTTTTAT
Source organism: Protopterus annectens (assembly GCF_019279795.1). Classification (NCBI taxonomy): domain Eukaryota; kingdom Metazoa; phylum Chordata; order Ceratodontiformes; family Protopteridae; genus Protopterus; species Protopterus annectens. Next base: position 190,732,378 of record NC_056734.1, read on the forward strand.
TAGCTTTTTAACTCTATTGCATAGTTCTAGGAATTTCTGTCTAGTTGAGGGGGTTTTGGTTTTGTGCCAGGGCTCCCAGGCTTTATCCCTGTTTTTCATTTCTGACTTAGTGGTTTTCTGTAGCCATGGGGAGGGTTGTGCTTTCATTCTGGAAAGTCTTATGGGGGCATGGTAATTAAGGATGCTCAGGAAGGTAGTATTAAAAAAATTCAGCTGTGTCATCAAGACTGAGGTACTTTAGGGGATGCCGGTTACATTCTTTGAGGGATGAGATGAACGTGAGTGGGTTAAAATTTTGTTTTTTATGTACTTGATGGTAGATGACAGGTTTAGCTTGGTATAGGTATTTTTTATGTAGGAATGTTGGGGAGTGATCACTGAGGCTATCTGATAAGCAGCCTGTTATATATCAAACCAGGAACCAGAACCAAGTGTAAAGGATTTCCACAGAGGCACGAGCTCAACCAATAGTACTTTATTGCACAACGATACACACAGGTTCACCACTACTGACCTAGGTTTTGTCCCATAAGACTTCATCAGAGTGTGCTGAACCAGAAAAAACATTTAATACAATCAAATCATTTGGTAAACCAATCAAAAACTTCAGTCAATACACAGCAATTAAAAACAATTAGTTACAATTAAAAACACCCACAGCTGAACTCCACCTAGCTAACTCAGGCATAAAATATAAGCTGAATCAACTGATAAATGAATTTAAATTTAAATTTAGATGTTAAGAACTATAATGAGTGTTTGAAAGTTGTAAATATATATGCTATTATAAAATAAATAATTAATTTCTGTAACATGTTATATAAAAATTAAAATTCTATATGTGTAGTATACCACATATAAAAATGTCGATGAACAAAATTAAATACGCTATACTGTGAATAGCATCAACCATCTAATGTCATCCTAAAATATGTCTTAACCTCAAAAGGGGCTTAATGGATAGAAATTCATTTAAACCCGGATAATGGTATGCGTTCAATCTAAGCTGCCATTGCAGTTCGCATACATCTAAGTGATAATCAGTAATCCTTCCCTGTTGATCTCTCACCAATTGCTGTATAACACAAAACTTGAAACTATGATCCTTATGTGCCATGACATGTCTGGCCAACACATTAGTGGGCTTCTTATGTTGTATATCCAATATATGCTCTTTTATCCTCTCCCTGAAACATCTGCAAGTCTTTCCCACATAAAAAGCCGTACATGCCTGGCATTTAGCAAGATAGACAACATTGACAGAGAAACAATCATAATGCCCCAAGATATTAATGGGTATGTTGTTAATTTTGATGTTGTTCCCTGTAGGTAAAATGTGTGTACATGTTAAACATCTACCACATTTGAAATTACCCATAATTTTGTTGCCGACGTTATCTTTAAACATGGCACTTCTCTCAAAAATATCCTTCAAAGCCAAATCTTTTCGAAAAATGAACTTAAGTTTGCGTACAGCAAATCCTTTAAATTCCTTTAATCTAGTAAAAGATTCCCAATTCTTTTCGATAATCATTCTGATGTATTCAGTATCAGCATTAAAAGTCAGGACATACAAGAAATGTTCATTAAATTGAACATTTCCCCTACATTGATCAACTGTAACACTAAAACAGTCGTCTTTACTTTTAAGAATAGGTTGAAAAATGCCTCCATCCCTTTTAAATTGTATCTCTTTCCTAATTTCGTCGCACATATATTTAGGATACCCCCTATTCAAAAAAAGTTTGACCATGAAATCCAACTCTAATTGGAAGCACCTCTTCACTGACCATACGTGCTGCCCTGACCATTTGGCCTTTGATGATGGCTCTTTTTTGATGACTAGGGTGCCAGATGTCAAAATGTAAGTATGAATTGGAAAAGGTGGGCTTCCTGTAAATTCTAGATGTAAGACAACCTTTGTCTTTCACATATGTCAAGCATATATCCAAATATGAAATTGTGTCGTCATTGACTTCATGGGTAAATTTTAAAAACCAAACAGTTTGATTGATATACTTAATAAAGGCTTCCAATATTGTTCTCTCACCCTGCCAAACAATAAAAATATCATCCAAATAAAGTGTATAAAATTTAATGTATGGACAATATTCACTGTTGAACACAAAATTAGCCTCCCAAAAAGCCATGATATAATTGGCATATATGGGGGCGCAAGCCGCACCCATAGCCACTCCTATACGCTGTCGAAAAAAATGTTCTTCGAAAAATAGAAAATTATTACATAAGACCAAATCCATTAGCTTGACATATGTGTTTATCTGTTCTTGATCGTATATTCCGGTTGCAAACAGTTGTTCTTCCAACCAAACTAACCCTATTTCATGGGGGATAGCTGTAAATAAATTGTTCACATCAATGATTACAAAACAAAAATTGTCTTGAACTTCAGGTTTTTTGATTTCGTCTAAAAAGTGCTAGGAATCTTTAGTTATATGAGGGATTCTATTTAATCCAGGTTTTAGTTCGTTATCCAAAAACTGACTGATAAATGAAGTTTTACTCCTTTTACCATCCACAATAGGTCTGAAATGAACATTGTTCAAGCCTTTGTGGATTTTGGGGATACCAAATATTCCACTAACTACCGGTGATTTGTTAATCATAAATTGATGGTCATTTTCATTGATTTCCCCCTGAAACAGCATATCATCAAGGGCCAAATCTACCTTTATATAGGCTATGTTAATTTCATTCTTACTTACTTCTGTATAATTATCTTCCATAAGCATAGTAAGCATCTCACTCACATAATCTACTTTGTCCACTATAACAACACCACTACCCTTGTCAGGTTTCATGATGCGTATATCTTTAGTTTTACTTAAATGATTCATGATCTCAAATTCATCCTGGCTCATGTTGTTCAAAAATATGTATTCTCCATTATTAAAAAAGTTCCTAATATCTTGCTCACACATACTTTCAAATAATTCTATAATTTTGTTATAGGGTGGATTGAAGAAACTAGGCTTGTGAAGACTTGATGTAATAGGAACTCTTTCAACACCACACTCAACTCCATAAAATGCCGCCAAATTTAATTTTCGAGTAAACAATTTAAGATCAATGAGAGTATCCACAATATTGGCTTTCCTACAGGGAACAAAGTTAAAACCTTTAGACATTAATTCAGCATGTTTCATATCCAAAATCACACTGGAATAGTTGTACACTTTAAAGTCCTTAGCACTATTACAAAGTATTGTCGGATTACATAATAATATAACTGACTTCTATTGAATTAATGGAGCTGTCCATACTACATTCATATGCATTAGAAAAATTCAAAGGTTCAAGAGGTGATAGTGTATTATGTTCATTGGTCGAAATTATATCAAATACATTACAGCCTACATTTCCACTTTGGTCGATTAGCTGTTGCATGACCTGCTTAGAACTATTCGCACTAAAATCAACCAGACTATTAACCTCCTCTATGTTTGCATAATCAAAAACCGAATGTGTACTCATTTGCATTAGCACCATATCATCAACTTCCGTTGGCATATTAACATCCTGACAAGCTGAGTCTTCAAAAAATTGATCTAAACGAGGTACTTCTAAAATGGTTGCATCCCCCCCACCTATACTATTAGTATCAAACATTGAATGTCCATCATCGAATTTCAGTATACTTTCATTTATGTAAGTCAGAACTAACTCCTGTTTGTCAGTTAAAATAGCAGAAAATTCTTGTTCATTATTAAAACCTGACACATTACAAGACAAACATGCAAAAGAATCTCTACCATGTGTTACATCAAATAATTGTGTAGCGACATGTGATGCCGTCATTTGTGCTAAAGTAGCAAAAGTTGGAACATTGCTGTTACATAGCATATTAGTTTTATCGATCAAATTATCATGTCCATCCAAACTGGCTCCAAAATCGGTAAGGAGATACTCTGTCCCCTTAGTGTTTAAATTCACTGAGTAGCTACTAATAAATTGCCTAGAACCTAACACGCCATGAGTATTCAAGCAAACTTGACAGTTAACGTCGCTGCATGTAACGTCATGTAGCCGATATAATTTCTTATCTACCTTCGTGCTACTTTCGACCAATTCCGCTCTTGGTTCGCAGTCTGGGGAGTTGTTTTGGCCCTTGCTCCCATACAAAACACCTCGTTGTCCTCGCGAGCTGGACCTTGTTGTCATATTCTCTCCGAACGTCTTGGGGCCTCTCCTAAAGGGTCGTGCTCGCAATTGCCAGGGCTATTTGAACTCCTCACTACTTCCGGTGACACCACTTCAGTGGAACTCGTCAAGTGATTGGCTGTGTCTGTCATTTCTGAAAATGTACCCTTTTCCTTAACGTCAAATGGATATACTTGGCCTCTTTTATACACTTTTATATCTTGTTGCAATTTGTCTGTTTTTTTGTTGTAAATAGCATCGCAACAGCTATCGACATCCTTCAAGATGTTCACATAGTTAGTGTAATATTGTTCAAAGACCAAATCTTGTGTAATTGTTGAATTGACTAAGTCCAGCTCATTCAACAGCATCTCAATTTTAATGTTATTATATTTAACCATCAACTCCATGATATGCACCCCAGTTGAATCAAACAACTGGTGTAGCTCTTTAATCATGTCTTTGTTATTCTCACACCCATTCGGGTATCGCCAGACACGTAAACCCTTCGGTACCAGTCCTAATTCAATGTTATGATTGAGATAGCTGTTCTCCAGCTGTGTTCTTTTTAACTTAAAAAGTTTCATCTCAAATTCTTTTAGTGACATGGACATAGATTTAGTCTTGGTACCTCGATTAGTAGAAAGAGGACCACTATCATGTTGAAAACTAAAACAGTTAGTAGCCCAACGTGCACGATAGTTGGAGAAAGTGGATTTATCAACCACATTAGATCGTTGACTGCCAATAATGTTCTGACCTGGAATAAGGTCCTCCGATAAAACAGTACTCACTGGTGGAGTAACAACTGGTGTGGTTTGGGTTAAAGGTAAACCCAAGCTGTTCTCAATAGAGGAAATTGGAGTAAAATTATATTTTCTCTCACCCAGTTTTTGTATTTGCATAGTGTGTTCACAAAGTTGCTCTTGTATCTGGTGAAAAAGTACCTTGATGTTAACTGGGGAGCAGTCGTCCTCCATACCAGAATTTTAACTCAAACCAGGAAAAAAAGAGAAGGCAGTGGGGAGATTACTAGTTGAAGGTGTGGGTTGGAGGGGAGGGGGTTGTGTTGTTTAGCTAGTGATAGTATGGTTTGTGTGAAATGTGTGTTGAATGAGGTAGCAATATGTTTGGAGGAGTGAGGGATGTTAGGAGGAGGGGTACTGTCTTTACCTGGGTGGAGGATGGAGTTTATGGAGGACCAGAATTGTTTGTGGCTGTGTTGGGAGGAGTCTAGGGCAGACTGGTAGTATTGGAATTTGTCCTGTTTTATTAGCTTTTTAACTCTATTGCATAGTTCTAGGAATTTCTGTCTAGTTGAGGGGGTTTTGGTTTTGTGCCAGGGCTCCCAGGCTTTATCCCTGTTTTTCATTTCTGACTTAGTGGTTTTCTGTAGCCATGGGGAGGGTTGTGCTTTCATTCTGGAAAGTCTTATGGGGCATGGTAATTAAGGATGCTC
>NC_056734.1:190738497-190756680 GCF_019279795.1 Protopterus annectens
CTGTCACAGCCTCAGCATTCTGTCACTGTGGGCTTCGATGTTCATAGCCCTCTCTGCTGTAGGGGAGAGAAACAAACATTATGCATACCTGTCTATCACATTCTCAGGCTAGTATTTGCTACAAACTACTTGAAAGTGATAATTGCTCACTACTGGTGCATTCTGTGCCTGTGCATCTTGGCTCCACTCAGCCAAGAGCACCCCCTTCCTCTGCTTTAGGTCAGCGTAGTGGTGCCATACCTGCTCACCAGTCCGGGGGATGCCAGTAGCATGGATGAGATCACAAAGCAGGACTGTCCCAGGCGGCCCATTCAGTATCGGTCAGGAGCCCTGTTACTGACTTTGCAGCAGTCTCTTGTCATGGTTTTCAATAAGGAGTCCAGCCATGACCCTAGACTCCTGCACCCGAAAGCTTGCTCCCTCACCAGTGCCAGACATGTTCCTGCAGAGATCAAACTAAACAGGTTATGGCTGTATTCCTGCCTGGCACAGTTTAAATAAGGCCATATTCTTACCCTTTGCCATCATTGGACCATTTCGAAAATACTGAGCACAGCTTAGCAGAGCACAAACCCGCTAAGCTGGGTTGAACACTGCTTAAAAGTGTGCAGATCTGCTTAGCTGAGCTACCTGCTGCTTATCACTCACGTGTAAGCGATGCTTAAACCTGGTAAACATAGCTGGACATTGCTGACCATTGCTCACTTTTCATTTTTAAAAAATATCAGGATATTGCCTTCATTTAGTAAGTGTATATGATATACTTTACATGGCATCCCTCTGTGTGCATTCATTACATTAGCAAGGGGTGTGACTATACTGTATGGGACACTTGTGTATACATGGGTGATTTTCACATGTTGCATGCACTCACATTTCCATTTTACACCAGCTACACTACCCTTGTTGACAAAAACAGTTACTACATACTTTAAGTTTAAAAAAATAATTTTAACACTGCTTTCCCATATAAAAATAACTTATCTGTCATGGTACTCAAACCATAAATGCCTGCATGTCAAGCTGAGACTCTGACCACTACACTATCTCAGTTTAGGAATTTCAGCTGTATATTTCTATTTATCTGTGATAGGATGTTTAAGCAGTGCTAAGTGGAGGGTGATAATGACACACCCGCTTTGCTACGCTTAAACATTCCTTAGCATGTAAAAAAAAAAAAAAAAAAAGATTTATTTTATTATTTTATATAGTGAGTGTTGTGGTTTTTGACAAGTCATTCAGGACTGCAATTGGAATAATGGCATACATCTGACTTTCAGACTTCTTTGGCAATTTATGCTAATGCATGACCTGTTTTCTGTCAACCTTCTAAGTTTGTGAGGGCAATATTTCAGTAGTGTCCCTTTTTAGGACTTTTCCCCCCATTATTTGTGCCTTGGTCCACATTTCCTGCTTTAGCAGGTTGCGAGTTGTTGTACGGCACTTTTACAATGCAGGGGGTGTGTCACAGAGCCTGTCACACACACCCTGCAATGGTTTCCTGCTCCCCTATGTATTTCAGTGTCCGTGGACACTGACATGATCATTTATTTCATTTCAGTGTCCGCGGACACTGAAATACTGGGATAATGTTAGAGAAATTGTCCAATATTATGCCAGATCGGGTTTAGAAAGTGCCTTACGGCACTTTCTGAGTGCAGGGGGCATGTTCGTAGTCCATGCACTACTTCAACATGCCCCCTGCACTTGTTCATGGTTCATGTCCGTTTAGCCTAAACACCAGTGCACTTTCATGAATATGCAAGGCGTGCTGCTGTGGCTACACGGACACGAACCACTGAGTTTATTGAATCCAGGGGAATGAAAAAAATAGTGAAACAGGAGACATTGAAACTCAAGTGTATCGAAAACCCACTTTTTGTAATGCATTTTTGTCTTTTAACAGCAGCCACCCCTTTCATCAAAAGAAAGGGGTGGCTAAAAGTCAACATGTCAGGGTATCAAAGTTGTCCACAGATGACACGGTGTGTTTAAACCATTTTGAGGTTTTGAAGGCAATGTTTATTAATAGGGGTTATCCTGCAGGTTTATTGGAACAACTGCAAAGTGAAGTCTGGTCCCATAGATGTAACCTTTACTCTCCAATTTTGACTACATGGCTTAGACACATGGTAGAAGAAGAATTTGGACAACATCTTCCCATATTTTCCAATAAAGATAACATGATTTTACACTATTCCTTGGATGCCAGTAATATTCGGCTGTTATTTGTAGGAACTGGCATCTACTTTTGTGTGATGACAGTATTAATAGGAATTTTTCTCCTTCTCCTAGGTTACATTTAAAAACAAAAGAAATATTAAGTCACTTTTAGAAAAGCCAGTGTTTGAGAAGAATGGACCACCAGTAACTAGAAAATGTGGGCAGTGCTTTCACTGTCCTTACATATGTACTAGCCCACAAGGTATTTGGCAAAGTAAGTTGAATGATGTCAGAAATTGTGGGGGGGAGATTCTGTTGCGGTTCACAAAATGTAATCTGTCTCACATTATGTGATACCTGTACAGCTTTTATATAGGTAAAACTGTAAATTCTCTGAATAAGAGACTAGATCAACATTTATATAGTATATGCTCTAATGACAACAAAAGCGCTTTAGCAAGATATTGAGTTAATTATTTTGGGTTCAGACAATTAAAATTTTTGGTTCTAAAATTAGTTAAAATTGAAGCTTTTCCTAGAGATTGGATGAATTATTTATTACAGAGAGAAATGCATTGGTAGATTCACTACTATGTGACAAATTATCCTGGTTTAAATGAAAATATTTCCATCGTATGTAAATTAATAAGGGCAAATATGCTTTAAAAGCATTTCATTTCACTAATGCTTACATACTTGTTTTAGGCATGTTGATGAATATATGGGCAGTTTTGAGTTATGTTTTTCATTGTTTAATGGTTGTTGTTTCTTTCAGCTTTTCCCGGTTAGGGGTCGCCACAGCGGAACTCCGGTCCGCTAATGATTGGTAGTTGATTTTTACCTGCCAAGTTACCAGCCCTGACGCACAATCTTCAACGAAGGTACGCCCATTCACGCATGTCTCCACGCAGAAGACGCTCTGAGAATCGAACTGGACAGTGTCTTACTGTGAGGCGACAACGCTACCGCAGCATCACCACCGTGGGATTCATTGTTTAATGGTTCATATTATAATTATTTTTATTTCCTGTTTTTTTTAAGATTTGAGAAAAGATGATTGGTTAATTTGGTGGTTGTGTTTCATCAGCTGTTTTTGAGGGTATTTAAAGGAACTTCCTGTTGCTTGAATGTGGTTTGACATCTCAACGTGGTTTATTTTCTTAGTTACCTTGCAATATTTTATATGCCCTAGTAATTATCCCCTTTTTAGCAGCAGCTTCTGCTCTAGCGTCATCTAAAACTGGACCAGAGCAGGTCTTTCACATATGATTCCCTTGTCTCTTTCTCTTTGCCTATATTCTTATATTAAGCCCTGGTGGGGAGGGCAGCCTCTAGCCTGCTGTCCAAATGTCTTCTTGACCTCTTCCCATTCTGTTACCTTTCCCTCTCTAGGTATCTCTAGTACAGTACCTCCTTTCATGATTTTCTCCAGCAATTATATTTACCCAATTATGTAGTTATCCTAATCATAAATTCTCCTTTCTTATTTTGGCTTAATTCACAGAATGCTTTCTGCTGTTTGAGTGTAATATTCTCTCCTGCTTCATCATTATCATTTTCCTTTTTGAATTCTAGCTTTCTGCTGGTTTTATGTATATGAGCCTTATCTGTGTAGCTCTAAAATATCCCTTCAAATCAGGGAATCCTAAACCACCTTGTTCTATTGGAAGGATCAACTTACCCCACTTGACCCTTGCCCTCTTCCCTTCTCCCTAATTTCCTTTAATCTTGATTAATTTGATTATTGTCCATTACCTTTTGTTTATTCTTGCCCCACATATCTTTAGCTACCATGACAGAAACTTTTTTAATCCACACCCCTAAATACTTCATTTAATCATATCAGTGTTATGTACTTGCTGATATTGTTGTTGTCCCAGCTGTGGAACATTTTTTCCCGGGCCTTTTTGCAGGCTGTATTGCTCTTCATACTGTTAAAATCAATTAGGATCAGTGATTGAGGAAATGTTTTGGTGTAGTGGACTATCACTCGTGGTACGAAAAATACTAGAGCACAAATCCAGAGGCCAGCTTTTTATTTAGAAGGATATACTATTATACATTTATGAAAGCAGTTTGCATATATATATATATATATATATATATATATATATATATATATATATATAAAAAATAGGCTGGTATCCGGCCAGGATTATTTAATGCCTTGTGCCCACTACCTTTCAGGGCAGGGTCTAGTTTATTGCAGCTCTGAACTTGTAAAGAGCATGACTAGTGAAGATTACTAAATGATGGATTAATTTCTGAATACAATAACTTTTTTCTGTTTTCCATATACTGTCCCGTTTCACAATAGTTGAAATGACTGTGTTCTACCCAACAACCATTCTTTGGATGAGTCAGAAATGGTTGTATATTGATGTATTATGATAATGTGAGGATAGGAAATACACTTTTGACAGTATATTCACAGGTCTGAGATGAAGACGGATGAAATGCTTGACGGAGCAGTGGCGTAGCAGTTAGCATTGTCGCCTCACAGCCAGAGGTTCGCTGGATTGATTCTCGGCTGGGTGTCCTTCTGTGTGGAGTCTGCATCTCCTCCCTGCGATTGTGTAGGTTTCCTCTGGGTGCTCCAGTTTCCTCCCACGTTAGAAAGACATGGGTTTGGAACATTTCTCCCCGGCCCTCGGCTGAAAATTGGCTCGTTCCAAGTCAGACTTTCCCAGTAAACAAATGTTAAATAAATAAATATTCTAGGCAACCTAAATTAGAAATGGTAATCCTGACTATAAAACCCTTACAACATGAGTTCGACCAGTTGGGCTCATGAACCACAAAAAGTGAACCAAACAAATCAATTGTAATAGTCTTTATTACTCCAAATAAACAAATGAATACACCCACTACAACACCTAAAGATCAGCATAACAATACATTTCCTTCATTATTGGCCTGATACTGGATTCCTTGCTTTAATATACTGCACACACCAGAAATATTGTAAAATAAACTCAATTAAAACTGTGCATTAATTTGACAAACTTACTGTCAATTTAAGGTTATCAAGCCCTTGTCAGAAATGTGTTGCTTTCAGAATTGGAATATGGTCTACCTGCAATCGTATTATTTTCTGCAGGTGATGTAAAACTGTTGCAAATTGCAGAGAACAAAATCACTCATTTTATTCCCAGCAGAAGCCTGGACAAATCATTCTATTCTGAATAATTTCCACTGACCGTCAATGAAAAGCAGAGCAACTGTACTACTTGACACACTGGAGCATATTAAGCATGATACTAATCTACTCTTCGTAAGAGGCTAACAATCAGGAATACTTCCTAGAACTTAAGACGCAACTCAGACCACCCTTCAGTTGGATTATTGCTGAAAAAGCTTGTACCAAAGTAATGCCTGCTGCATGGAATCAAATTCCCAGAAGAAATTTGCGCTGTAGAAAAATGACAATCCTTCAAAGCTAAACTAAGACAGCACTCTTGTAATGAAAATGCATGCAAATATTTTATGGGCAGTGGATATCTATTCTAAAGCTAGAGCTAGCACACATTGATAAACAATATATGCAGTACAGACAAAATTGATTAGTCTTGATAACCCCATTTGTGTTTATGTTAAGCTTCTTCCTCAGTAAATTAGTACTTAGCTTTTATAGGTTCATAGGTTTATAGGATGATACTAGGCTATTAGCCAGGAGGCCCTTATAAGCCTAACCAAGAATTTCACCTATGTTCCCTCAAAGTCAGCACCTGTTTCCCCTGTCCAGCAGGGATGCAGTTAGGATCCCAGGGGTGTATTTTCTGTTTCCCATCCAGTCATCCAGGTTCCTCTTAAAGAGGGCTAGAGAGGTACTCTGCTTGACATGGAGAGTGAGTCTATTCCACAGATGGGGGAGTCTTTGAGACACAAATATATCCCACCAAAAAGTTATATTAATGTCACAGACCAGATTAAGGCCTTGTGTGTGGGTTGCATGAATGGAGTTTGCCTTACGGATATGCAGCAACTCCATCAAGGCTGGGTCTGAAATGGCCTTGTATGCCAGACACAGATCACCTCTGAGCAGTCTAGATGAGACTGAGTAGAGGGACAGGGATTTTAGCCTATCTGTATAGAATAGTTGTTTGAGACCCTAGATTTTCCTGGGCAGGAACCTCTGTGATCTGTACAACTGCAACATGTGCTTGGCAAGGTACATGCCAAAGGGGGAATTGTACTAGATAATGGGTCTGATAAGGTAGGAGTACAGGGATGTTATGACCTCCTTGTTCCTGGATGAAATACCCTTATTTATGTAGGTAGTTTTCTGCTTAGTACTTGCTTTTTTGCTTCTCCAAAGCATGTATCTGTTGTACTGATGCACATCACTATGTATGCATACATTTCTGATGGTGCGTTGATATTATTCAAGCAGATAAGCATGTATATAGTTTGACATTTGACATCAGTATGTACTTAGAGATATCTGTCTTGACTTAAACTCTGTAAAAACTGTAGATGTTAAAACTTGTTCTGTGTATCATTGTATTTTGAATTGTTTGTATGAAGCTGTAAGTGTATGGGTTTTGTGTCATGGATGAAAAGGATTGAATGACCTGTCCAGCCACATGACTAAGATTCATACATAAATACATGAATGAATATCTAGCCAGATAGGTCTCAGCTTGAGTGCTGGAAGAGCTGGGCACACGATGATGCATGTGAATGATGTTGGGTTCATCTGTCCTGGAGGGAGGGATCGAGGGTGTTGGTGGATCCTGGCATAGCCAGACAGCCCTGCTTCTGTGGTGCAAGTAGAGACATTCATGAGCAGGGAGCTGCATTTTTGAAGGACATAGGCAGCAGCTATGCAAGATGGTGATGGTAACTCATAAACTGTGTGATGGAGTGCACCTAAATGGATAGAAGGGTATAGATAATCCTTGTGCCTTGTGATGATGCATATGACAACATCACCACCAGAGGGAGGGATTAAGGTTTACAGAAATGCTTTCAGCTGTCAGGATGATGGAAAGGGCAGAGATAGCCCTCATGGCTGCTTACATGATGGATCCACTGGATGAGTCTTGCCCCTGTACTTTATTAGGTATATCCCTAATGTGGAGAGATGAATGCACCACATCTTTTGAGAAAGGCTTGATGGATGGCAACCATGGTGAGGACCAAAACGACAAACAAAAGGACCTTTTTCAGTATAATTTTAACATAAAGCCTGTGTTGGTCTCAGAGTCTATCATAAAGTAACATGACAACTATCCTGGAAACTGAAATGGTATTTTTTTGAGTGAATCACTGGAATTCAGTAGGGGTACATGTACCGCACTTAAGATATATTTACATGTAACTGGTGTTTAAGACTGTTACTGCACCGGTTGGTTAGTATTGTTTAGTAATTATGAAACATTCATGCACTTTGATGTAACCTACTAATTGTTAAGCTATGAATTCACACATTCTAAACAACTTATAGTACACCATTATAATTTAATTTCTTTGTAATGTATGCTTGTTTGCTGCTGTAGCTTTAGCTACATAACAGGTTTCTCTCTGTCATCAGGAATTGGATTTGTACGAATCATCTCAGATATAAACAGAACAGAGTATGTCAATCTACATAGCAGTGTGTCTTTTGTTGTTGACATCGAGGCATATCCCAAACCCATCGTTGAGTGGATGAAAGATGACATGGAAATCTCAGAAGATCAAGATGAAGTATCTTTAGTGACTGTAAACCTGACAGAGGTAGAGTTCGGCAGGTAGGTTTACTACGATAGCTTTAAACACTTTTGTCAAGCAAATGATAAACTGCAAAGAGTAGAGGCTTCCTTTTACAGAAATCTGAAAATACTGACCCTTTTGTAGTTACAGTGAAATAATCATCAGAACTGTTTGTTGACTATTCTGTCAGCAATATTTTTCTGTTCATTTTTGCAATTTACATTTATTTTGTGGTGCCTTATTCACAGACTGTGAAATTATTTGAGGCTTGCAGCCTACAGCACCGTATGGACTTCAGATGTTGCTGTAGGCTGCAAGGTTCACATCAACACTTTACTGATTACCATTTCTCTTAACCATGTATCCTAGGTACACAGTGTGCAGTCAGGTATCATGAGTACATAGTGCACAGTCAGATTAAAACAACTACCCATCCTTTGTTTATCTCACTAATTTTTCGAACATTTTATTACTGCTTTACAGTACCTTTTAAAGAGATTAGTTTTTACTGAGTGGGACTTGAGGCCAGTGTTTAAAAAAAATGTCTAATATATTCAACAGCATGCTCATCTCTAGGAAATGATCAATTGTCCATAATATTTTTTTTTTACATTAGACTTTTGATCCAAAATTAAAAAGAGTAAGAGAGCCTATTTGGAGATAAGTTGTCAATAGCAAAATACATTGTGTTGTAAAGAAATACTCGTATATGAAAAATTAATTGATTTGACAATTGTAATGTGTATAGTAGTTTAATTCAACATTTACAGACTCCATTTATCATATAACCAAATACACTCTCCATATCTAATTTATCTAGTTTAGGGTCAGATGGGAGTTGTACATATTCGAGGACTGTGTGCGTACAAGGCAGAGAAATGTGTCCTGAGTAAGATGCCATTCTGTTGTATAACAAACACATGCACACACATACATATATGTGACATACCCACCTAGTAGAACTTTGGAGGAATACCATTTCATTTTACATAAGCATATGTTTAGGATGTGGGCAGGAAGAGAAGCAGTTGGTGAAAACACATGCAGGTACAGGGAGGACATGCAGAATCAGTGTAGATGTTACTGTAGCTGAGAGCCTTACTGCAGAAGCAAGTGCTGTGAGGCAGCAATGCTGAATTCTGTGCCACCATGCTCCCACTTTTTAATTAAAAAAAAAATCCATTACTTTCACATTATAAAGTTTTTTGTGGGATATTACTGCAAATATATTGAATATTTAATTAAAACTTTGTTAGAGTATCCTTATAGAAGTGTTTAGATACCAAATACATTTCAGTTTCATAATATTGCCACTGACATAGAGGGATGGAGCCCTTACGACAGACCAGACCATGTGTGATTGACTTGTAGTTTAGGTGCTAGGGAGGTAAGCCAGGAAATAGGTGGATTTGCCAGCCTGAGTAGTTGAGGAGGGATGGAAGACTTTCTGCCTATGATGAAAAACATATCCCCAGTGATAGGGATGCGCCATATTCATGGTGCAGACTGCTGGTATAGTTATGGAATTTGCGTGGAGACAGTGATACGTGTGATGTCAGTACCTCTGTCCACTTAGGGCATGCCAATAAATTCCTATGAATTGCAGGACCACTGTATGTGACGTTGCAGGCTGCTCTGAAACACTTCCCTTGCTGAACTTGTCATTTGTGCGACCCCAGAACCAGGATGGAGTAGCAGCGACACTTGTGCCACTGAGTGGTGCACAGCTACAGTTTTTCCCACTCCACAAGGGGGGGATCCATCTTGGATCCTGGGAACTACCGCCCCATCAGTCTGATGAGCCTGATCTGCAAGGCCATTAAACAAAGACATTGGCAACCTTCAAACACCGGACCCCACCCAATTTGGGTTTGTGCACGGCTGATCTTGTCTACTAAACTTGATTGACTTCTTATCAGTGGATGAGGGTAAGGCGGTCCACACAGCCTATCTAGACCTTGTCAAGGCCTTTGACACCATCCCCCACTCTGGAATCATAGAAAAACGTACTAAGCTGGGCATTAATCCCCACGTCACTCGATGGGTTGCCAACTGGCTGACTGACAGAACCCACACTGTAAATGTAGCTGACTCCACATCCAGCTCCAGACAAGTGGAGTACCTCAGGGTTGAGTCCTGGGACTGCTCTTGTTTGGCATCTACTTCTCTGAAGTACAGGCCAACACTAAGGGACTCTGGCTAACAAAGTTCACAGATGACTGCAAAACTGGTACCCATTATTGAATCCCCAAAATAATGTGGATATTCTACAAAAGTGCCTTACAGAAACAGGTGCTTGGTGCCAGAGCCATGGGCTCAAGCTCAATGCCAAGAAATGTATAGTTATCCCCTTTGGGAAAACATGTACCCATGAATTACCACATAGGTGGCAGTTCAGTAAACACCGAAAGTGTGATAAGAGACTTAGGGACACAGGTGGATAGTGGTCTCACCTTCGATAACCACATCGCCACAACAGTCAGGAAATCCTTCTATGTGGCACACCTCATCACTAAGGGCTTTTCATCCAGAAAAGAGGAGGTCATTGTTCCACTGTACTCATCCCTCATGAGACCCATTATAGAATACAACGCCCGTTTGGTATGTACCTCTCAAGACATCTGCAACAATTGGAAAGGCCACAGAAATACCTCACTAAAAGAATCACAGGCCTAAAGCAGATGCCCTATGCCGACCATCTAAAAAAAAAAGTCCAGCTATATTCTGTCGCATATAGTCTACTCAGACGCGATCTCTGCTTTAACATACAAGGCCATGTCAAACCCAGAGCTGTTGGATATGCTACACTTCCTAATCCCTCAGAGCCACACACTCCAGGGATCTAAACCTTGTCATCACAATAAACAAAACATGCTGGAGGGATAGGTTCCCGACCCAAAGACTCCCCATATTCTGGAATAGACTGCCCATACATGTCAAGCAGAGCACCTCTTTGGCCCTCTTCAAAAGGAACCTTGACAATTGGATGGGAGATAGGAAATTCACCCCAGGGATCATGTCAGTTACCCTGTTAGACAGGGATCCAGGGAAGTAAATATTGTGGGAAGAAATAGCCAGGGAATTGTTATGGCTAGGCTTGTATAGGCCCTAGGGCCGATAGCCTAGTACCAACCTATGAACATATAAATGGTGTAATCTGGTAGCTGATGGTTAGCTGAGTGGCACACACATGAGAGTAAAAATGTCGTATCTCGTACAGATGATACATGTTGATACTTTTCCTATGTGTTGATTACTGTTTGTTTTTATTACTGTCAATTTGTTTACTAGTCTTTGTAAGAATTATTGACTGCTGATCATACTTTCTACCTATGAAAGTTTTTCTTTTTAATTTTTGGGTTGTTGCCAATTTAATACAAAGCCTTATAATGGGAATGGATAATATGTAAGAGAAAAAAATTAATGTGGGTATGTAAGGAACTGTAGAATGCATTTAGTTGAATGTGAAACCTTTTATTCCATGGCAGCACATTGTTTTAGTATCTCATTATGGACAAAACTTGAGATAAATCATAACTCTTTCTTTAACTAGCACAAGTCAATGGCCTTAGCAAATGTGGCTGTAACACTGGCATTTCACTGCTGTGCTGTGGCTGCAACACTGGCATTTCTCCGGATTTGCTGTGGCCGCAACACTGGTATTTCACCGGATTTGCTGTGGCCGCAACACTGGCATTTCACTGGAGTTGCTGTGGCCGCAACACTGGCATTTCACCAGAGTTTCTGTGGCCGCAGCACTGGGATTTCACCAGAGTTGCTGGGGCCACAGCTCTGGCATTTCATTGGGGTTGCTGTGGCAGCAGCACTGGTATTTCACTGGAGTTGCTGTGACCGCAGCACTGACATTTCAATGGAGATGCTGTGACCGCATCACTGGCATTTCACTGGAGTTGCTGTGGCTTGCAGCACTGGCATTTCACTGGAATTGCTGTGGCTGCAGCACTGGCATTTCACCGGAGTTGCTGTGGCCGCAACACTGGGCATTTCACTGGAGTGCATACAGCTTTATCTTTTCTCCGTGTGCCTGTTGACATCTCATAGTAAGTACTATAGTTCTAAAATGGCTGTATCACATAAACTTCTACTGCAGAAAGGTGCAGGAACATGTATGAATATGAAATAGCTCATTTAACAAAGAAAACACTTTCTTTGTATAGTTAGAGCCTACTTTTTAATTGCTAGATTACCAACAGTGATGAAGAAGCTCATTCTTGGGCTGTGTTACATGGTTGTGTAATTCCCTCTGCCATTGGGGAAATACTTCAGGGAGTTGATGACTAAAATTTCCAGGTGTTTCTTCTACGGGTGGAGAATAGCAAAATTTCACACTAAAGAATATAGAAAGAATGTTAAGAAATAATTGCAGCTCTATGACATTGCGAGGAACAGCAAACAAGAGAAAAAAGTAAGAAAAATACTTCATAGTTAGGGTTATGAAAGGAAAAGAAATATCACAAAGATAGAAGCAAACACTGACAATATACTTCTATGAGGGAAAACGAAATAGGGAAGCTAGTGGATGGGGATGCTGGGGTGATGGCTGACCTGAAATGATATGGCTTACAAAGCAAAGCCTGCACTTACTAATAAGTTGACAGTAACCTCTCAGTTGGAAGTTAGTAATGCAATAGCAGAATAATACTAGCAATGTTCCAAGATAGTAGTGTGTCTAGGAGGGGGTTCTGTAAAGGTGGATAAGCCTGGGATTTTTGAAGAAGAGCCATGCAAATGGTTTGGTTTGGCTCTTAGAGCCCACTAAAATCTGTGTCAGAGCAGACAATTAGAGCATTAGCTAGGCTAAAAATAGCCAAGTCCAGAAATCTAGACAAGGTTATTTAAGCAAAAAAAAAAAAAAAAAAATTGCAGTTATAACCATACTTTATCACCATTCACTCAAATGAAAGGATGTTGACAGTACCTTAATTACACTTCCTAACAGCATGCACCCAGCCACCCCCTTCGCTGCTCAAAAAGCTCCAGGATTGCTGACAGTGAAAAATTGTAATAAGCACAATATTCAAGTACACCACTCTGTATGCAGTAAAAGAAATGTTGCCTTGGCTAGTGGAAAAAAATATTTTTTTCATCTGGTCTAATGATTTAGTGCACAGTAGTTTCACCACACTTTGCAAGAGGTACGAGTCAAAATAGCCCCAAGATAAAAACTAGATATACTGTCTAAATGGAACCCCAAAAGCCTTATGAAATGGTGCGTTTTGTTAGGTTTATGTAGGAAACCATATTTAATTTCTCTTACATACATACATACAGATATTTCAAGCATGGGCATAAATGCCCTTCTAGCTTGCCAATATACCAAAACACTTGTTACCATAATAAGGGTCCAGGCTGTTTTTAAAAATATTTAAACTAGTGCTTGCTTTAATATAATTAAATGTCTTTAATGTCTCTTAAGGCAGCACACAGTGATGATAAAAGTCAGCATTCTTAATAACGCATTTAGGTACAAAATACACACTCTGTCCCAGTGGACTCTACCTGTTCTGAAACAGTACACCACCTCTGACTGTGATGTTGCCATTAAGTATAATAGTAATGGCAAACTTTGCTCTTTGATAAATGCTGCCCCTCCAACAAACCATATTGACCATAACTACCAGTTGCACTTATGCATTGTGTGACTCTAAAAATGATGGCCCCTTTCTGTACACTAGTTTCTTACTGAAAAAAAAAATGAAAAATGTAAGAGCTACAATAAGATTTTACTGTTTCAGATTGTGGTTTATATACACATACGCTGCCCCAACAAGTCATAAGATTAATTGCCAGCAGTGATTATATGATGACCTTGTACTTTCATGTACAAAATGCATCCACACCCTTCCCCAAAATGGCAGCCCATTTCTGCGCACGTCTGATGATTGATGGTAAGGAAAGTGAAAGAAAAAAAAAAGTAAGAAACCACTTACTACAATAATATAGCAATTGTCAATATGTTGCTCTTGAACACACATACCCCCAAACATACACTACGCACCTCTCAGAGATTCACAACACTGAGCTAAAATCAGGCACAATTGAGACTGGAGCTTACTTCAGTAAAACTAAAAAAACATGAATGATTCTGTCCATGCTGTCCTTAGTGTTGGTACTGCTTTCCATGCTCTGCTCATCTGTCTTTCTCTTGCAGAAACAGCCTTCTCTCCCTCCATGAAATCATGTAAGACCTCTGGAGTAAAGGAAGTAATGTGCCCCTCAGCTTTAGCAAAGCATCCAGCAGTTGACTGAAACTGCCATGCATAGCATGTATTCTTTCTGTAAATCCTGAAATCTTAAGTGGTGAATTATGGAGAAGACAGACTGAGTACTCTGTAGAGTCAATACTGGCAGTGCTAAGCAAATTGCTTGCATGCATTTCCATGTATTTATTAACCATGTCTTCTTAAAATGCATCATAGAACAAATCCTTAAATAGAATAGAATTGAGTGACTCTTCATATCCTGCTGGTGCGTATATTTGTGTTATGCATGCCTGATGAGTTTGTGCATCTTATTACTTCTCTTCTGTTTGCTTCAGAATGAGTAACATAGTAGACATAATGAATTTCTGTTTATGGGCATGATCATATATGAGTCGTGATGAGTTCAGATTTCGATAAATCAATTATTACTGCTTGTACTTGAACAAAGAAATTTTGTTAAGTTTTTCTTCCCATTATTGATTTCTTTGGTGATTTCTCCTCTTTCTCAAATAACGCATTTTAGTTAACAGCTCATCTGTAATAAAAATTAATGCTCTGCAAACTTGCCTTTGTAGATATAAAAGCACACTGACTCTGTTGCGGGTGAAAATGAGCGAGGCTGGAACTTACAAGATCAAGGTCTACAATGAAGATGCATCTAAAGAACTAGCCTTTGACCTGCATATAAGTAGTGAGAAAAGTTTCTATTTCCTAGTTTTATTCTTTTTTATTTTTAAAACATGAGTACTCTTTCACAACCTTTTTGTCTTTTGGGGCAGTCTTTCAAAAAAAAATATGTGTGTGTGCACGCACACACACACACACACACACACACACACACACACACACACACACACACACACACACACACACACACACACACACACACACACACACATATATATATATATATATATATAGGCAACCACTGTGGTGCAGTGGTTAGCATTGTCGCCTCACAGCAAGAGATTCTCCGGTTCGATTCTTGGCTGGGGTGCCTTTTGTAAGGAGTCTGCATGTCCTCCCTGTGGTCATGTGGGTTTCCTCCGGGTTCTCCGGTTTCCTCCCACATCCCAAAGACATGCAGTAGGTGGATTGGACACTCCAAATTGGCCCTAGGTGTGAGTGCATGTGTGCCTTCTGTGGAAGGTTGGGCTCTGGGCTAGCAACTCGACACTGTAAAACTCCACTTCCAGTCATGAGCAGACAGGTGATCCGCTGTGGCAACCCCTAACCGGGAAAAGCCGAAAGAAGAAGAAGAATATATATATATATATATATATTGTATGGGTCCCCTTCAGTTTACCTAAATCTCATTTGATTGACACTCATTTGCCCGACACCCACTTGACCCAAAGTTCATTTGACTGAAACTCATTTCACTGACCGTTAAGACATGAATCTCATTTGACTGACACTCATTTGCCTGACACTCACTTGACCCAAAACTCATTTGACTAAAACTGATTACAGTGACAGTTAAGACATGGACATGTTTTGGGTTTTCCTTCACCTGTGACTTGCTAGTGATAAAAAGAATGACAGTAAATTAAGTGCTGACTGTTAGAATTCCAGTAGTCATGTAGAAAGTAGTGTTGTAGTGTTTATAAAAATGGGTTTGTCTTTCTAAATTTTTATGGAAATTATCTAAAGTAATTTGGCAAATGTTTTTTGTGTTCTGAGCAGTAGTGGCAGCATGTAGAGTACTGTAAGTCAAGTTAAAGCTATATGTCCTAGTTTGGTTTTATATTGTCTGGTTTGGTTTTATATTCTTCAGTAAAACCGAACTAAGTGGGGGGCTATACCCTCCCACACACCCCCAGTTTGAGGGTCTGTGCCCACAACACCCTCTAACTATATATACTAACTCCAAGATCACACTCGTGAGGAAAAGGACCTATACCATTTACTTGCCTTACAGTGCTATACACACTGCCTCTACTAATTGTCAGTGAAGTGAACTTTAGGTGAAGTGGCCTTTAGATGATTTGGTCTGTCTGAAATGAATGTCAGTAAAATGAGTTTTAGGTGAAATGAAATAGACCCATATATGTATGTATGTATATATATATATATATATATATATATATATATATATATATATATATATATATATATATATATATAAATTTACACACACACAGTTTTATATATATATATATATATATATATATATATATATATATATATATATATATATATATATATATACACACACAGTGGATATAAAACGTGTACACACTCCTGTTAAAATACCACGTTTTTGTGATATAAAAAAATGACACCACAATAAATCATTCCAAAACGTTTCCCATCTTTAATGTGATCTATAACCTGTACAATTCAATTGAAAAACAAACAAATCTGTTAGGGGAAAATATAAAAAATAAAAAACGTACAATAAGCTGGTTGCAAAAGTGTGCACACCCTTAAATAATTTGTTGAAGCACCTTTTGATTTAATTACAGCATTCGGTCTTCTTGGGTAGTAGTCTTTCAGCATGGCACATCTTGACTTGGCAATATTTGCCCACTCTTCCTTGCAAAAGTGGTCCAAATCTGTCAGATTGTGAGGGCATCTCTTGTGACCAGTCCTCTTCAGGTCACCCCACAGATTTTCTATTGGATTTAGGTCTGTCTCTGGCTGGGCCATTCCAAAACTTGAATTTTCTTCTTGTGAAGCCATTCTTTTGTTGATTTGGATGTATGCTAGTGGTCATTGTCATGTTGAAATGTGAAATTCCTCTTTATCTTCAGCTTTCTAGCAGATGCCTGAAGGTTTTGGGCCAAAAGTGAGTGGTATTTGGAACTGTACATAATTCTCTCCACCTTGACTAAAGCCATAGTTCCAGCTGAAGAAAAGCAACCCCAAAGCACGATACTGCCACCAACATGCTTCACCATGGGAATGGTGGTCTTTTGGTGATGCAAAGCGTTGTTTTTGCATCAAACGTACCATTTGGAATTCTGGCCAAAAAGTTCAACCTTGGTCTCATCAGACCATCATAACACATTTTCTCACATGCTTTTTGGGAGACTTGATGTATTGTTTTGCAAATTTTAGCCAGGTCTGGGTGTTTATCTGTGTAAGAAAGGCTTCTGTCTTGCAACCCTACCCCAGAAGCCAAACATATGGAGAATACAGGAGATTGTTGTCACATGTAGTACACAACCAGTACTTGCCAGAAATTCCTGCAGCTCCTTCAGTGTTGCTGTAGGTCTCTTCTTGACAGCCTGTCTGACCAGTTTTTGTCTTGTCTTTTCTTCAATTTTGGAGGGAGGTCCAGGTCTTTGCAATTTCACTGTTGTCCCATGTTTTCTCCCGTTTTTGATGACTGTCTTTACTATGTTCCATGGTATAGCCAATGCTGTGTAAATTTTTTTGTACCCTTCTCCTGACTGATACCTTTCAACAATGAGATCCCTTTGATGCTTTGTAAGCTGTCTGCGAACCATGGCTTTTGCTGTAGCAGATGACTGAGTAAATGTCAGGAAAATCCTACTAGGACAGCTGAACTTTATTTGTGGTTGATGTCTTTTAAATTGATGGCAGGTGTGTACCCAAGAAGACCGAATGCTGTAATTAAATTAAAAGGTGCTTCAACAACGTATTAGTTTAAGGGTGGACACACTTATGCAACCACCTTATTGTACATTTTTTATTTTTTATATTTTTCCCCTAACAGATTTGTTTGTTTTTCAATTGAATTGTACAGGTTATAGGTCCCATTAAAGGTAGGAAAAGTTTAGAAATTATTTATTGTGGTCTCATTTTTTTGTATCACAAAGCTGGCATTTTAACAGGGGTGTGTACACTTTTTATATTCACTAATATATATATATATATATATATATATATATATATATATATATATATATATATATAAATATCTATATATATATATATATATATATATATATATATATATATATATATATATATAAATGTGTGTGTGTGTGTGCATGTATGTATATGTATATATATATATATATATATATATATATATATAAATATATATATATATATATATATATGTGTGTGTGTGTGTGTGTGTGTGTGTGTATATATATATATATATATATATATATATGTGTGTGTG
>NC_056734.1:190757180-190843146 GCF_019279795.1 Protopterus annectens
GTGCAATTTGTTTTGTGGATATGCAGGAGGTCTATCAAGGTGGGGTCTGACAGTGCCTTGTATGCCAGGCGTAGATCTCCTTTCAGCAGCCTGTAGGAGACAGAATAGAGAAATAGGGCTTTGAAGCAGTCTGCAGAGGGCATGTTACTTACACCCATATGCTTTTAATGAGGAACCTCTTTCGACATTCCATTTGTTAGATGCGTTTGGTAAGGTACATACCAAAGGAGGCATTGTACTCATTATACAGTGGAACGATAACCTCTTTTGACCAAGATATCATATCTTTGTTTGTAAGTTCTCAAGATAGAATAATGTCCTCACTGCTGTAGGCATGTGGTACTGTCTTTGTGTGTCCCCAAGTCCCTTACTACTGGGTTGACTCTGTTGTCCATATGATAGTTACCATGGGTGGAAGACTTCACGAAAGATACTGTTATGCATTTCTATGCATTTAGTTTTAATCCATTTGTTGTGGCACCCCTTTCTGGAGAACATTAGTGTCACTGGGGGATTTAATGACTTCTTCTAATTTACAATTGTCAGCAAAATATGGCCAGACAGAGGGTCTTGACATTGGCCTCGACTTTATAGAAGTAAATGCCAAAATGGAGCAATCACTGGACCAATCTCTAAATCCCTCCACTTGTGACTATCCACTTTGTGGAGGCTGTGCACCGGCTGACATAAGGATTTATACTTAACCTCTTGAGTTTATCAACAATGCCTGAGTGGGGTATTGCATCCAATGCCTTGGCCAACTGAAGTTAGGCAGTGTGAACTGTTTTGCCTTATTCCATTGCTTTGGTGACCTTCTCAAGAAGTCCACCAGTTTGAGCAGGCATGACCTGACTTTGAAAAAAGAAAATTAAGTTGTCTAGTGTTTGGTTTCCTGTGTTATTATTGATCATTTTCATGGCTTTGCATATGAGTGAGACTTATGGGTCTGTAGTGTCCAGGGCCAGTAGATGGTCCGCTTTTGTGTAGAGAGATTACTGTTGCTGTTCTCTAGTCGTGAGGTACGAAGTCTGTTTGGAGGCTACAGTTAAATAGCAATTCCAGGGGGCCTGATATGTCTTGTTTCATGCTATTTAGAAGGCATCCTGGGATATAGTTTGGGCCCATTGATGCAGTTTTCTTAGCTATAGAGACAGCATTGAGTACCTTTTCCATAGTCATAGTAGGGGAAGTCATATTTGATTTTATATTTGATGGTATTTCCTGGGAGGAGGTTGAGGGGGTCGAGAGGGGGAAAGTTGTAGTTGAATTTGTCTGCCAGTAGGTTTGGTATATCTTCTGGCTCATTATAGTTGGCTCCCTTAACAATGAGTTCTGCACACAATTGTATATTGCTTTTGAGGTTGTGGACTTAGCTAAAGAATTCCTTGTAATTGTCCTTGTTGTGGGGCACCAAATTTCGCTCAGATTTGGCTTTGGTAGACTTGCCTCTGAGTTATTTGTTTAGTTTGATCAGAGTGGTTTTATCCTGTTGTGTACTATACCTCCTAATTTCTGCCATGATTTTCATCCTTGTGTTATACATCCTATTGGTGGTGTGATTCCACCAAGGTGGCTTGTATTTTGATTTACTTATGTACTTCTTCCTGATGGGTACAGCTGCCTATATGCAGTTATTAGCATACTTGTATGGAGTTTCTGTGATGAGTTCTGTGTAGACAACAGTTTTCTCAGGGTTCAGTGAGATCTGGAAATTTAGCCAGGTTATCACTTAATAATATGATGTTAACCTTAGAGTATTTTTACTTCAAAGGAGACCACGTTGTGGTTTAACTTTACCAGAGAAGACATTGCATTACAGGGTTGTGCTGCATTTTTCCGTATTAGTGAGAACCAGATCCAGTATGTTTGTGCCCCTGGTCACCAAATTGACAGTCTTGTTCAGGAAGTTTGCGTATACATCTCTGTGCCTGAATGTCTGCTGTCATGTACGATTCCCACTTAATAATGGAGTAACTAAATTCACCCATGAATATGGTATTGGGTTGGATACTAGTGTATGTTATGGGTTTCCTGTGTCATAGAGGGGGGGGGGGGCTATAGCTTGCAGAGAAGTGGTATGGGATTTTTCCTATGGTGATTTGAATGTGGGAAACTTAAGTGCATTGTCATGTTTGACCAGCCTTGAGGTATATTTATTTTTGATGCAAATCGAGACACCTCTTTTTTTAGTCCATGTCTGTGTAGTAACTGGTCTAAATTTATGGAAAGCATTATAGCCTTGCACTGCCGGTGTGCTCTCTACAATTTTAACCTGTCTCAGTAACTGCACAGGCATCAGCATCAATTTACATAGCTTACACTACAAGCTTAGCAACATATTCTTTTAAGTCTTGGTAGTGATATATGAAGAGACATTTTGAGACTGATGCACAGTGGCTTATGACTCAATGCTGATAACACGTATTTACCATAAATATAATCAATTAACTTTGACAATTAAAAATATGGCCAGCATTTATTTCTGTATTTGAGCAACATGTATTAGTATCAACCAAAGCCATTCAAGCCCTTACTGTGTATCATCCATGTGAAGTGCTGATGGTTCCAAAAGTAATAAAACATCAGAATATAAGTTTTAGTATGTTGAAACTTCTGTCTTGTTCGTGTGATATAAACCATGCAATATCTGAGTCCCAAGTATACTTGGAATCATTTACACCATACCCAGTTATTGCATAAGAGAAGAAATTTTGTTGGGTGTTGGCATAGTTTTCAGAGCCTGGTTTGAGACATTCAGAAATGAATACATGTTCCGTATACTTAAAATGAAATATGTGTAAAAGTTTTCTGCCTCAGTCTTCCAAGTAATGCAATAAGCTGCAAGCCAAGCTGTCACGTGCTAACTTTTCTTACTACATGATCACTTGTTATAGTGATGACTATTTTGGCCATTTAATCATTTCAGCTGTTGCCCTTTGAAACACTTCTGAGACTGATACTTTTTTAAAAGACAGTCTCAGAAAACTGTATGTACTAGAAGGATGCCACATGTACAAAGCTTTGCATTAGCTTCTTGTAGTGTAATGTGCAAAAATCCTTGGTTAGCATTAAGAATGGTTAAACAGCTTAGCCAACTATTTCAAATGGCTAGTGCTCCATTTTAATCCCTTGTAATATACTTGCTTGTATTAAACATTTATACATGTCCAAGGCTTACATTGCTTCAACACTGTCACCATACTATGTATCCATTCATTCTGTTCCAATTGCATGTAGTTACACCCATAGTTTCCATGAATATTGGCTACTGTTGATGCTGTTAAGTACTCTCAGTGTTGTCCTTTGTGCATGTATAACTGGGACTTGCTCAAGTAATGCTTTAATAAGGTACTGAGTGAATACAAATTCTAGACTGTCAAATGTCAGTGTAGGGCTGATCAGTGCTAGTATCCTAAATAAGAAAATGCCCTTCCACAGAAGTAATATCCAGCATTGCACCATGCTGATCTCTAATGGCATCACCTTCTCAAGTCATGAGGATATAGCTAACATATTTGCAAATACATTCATCTCCAACTTCTCCCTGTAAAGTCCAAACTTCCCAGTACAAAGTATCCAGTCCATACCCAATAGTAATTACCTCTGAACAGATACTGAAAGCACTGTAATATAATAATGTCTGTATGGATCCAGATAATATATTTGGCTATTTCTAGGTCATATGAGACTCCCACCACCAGACCTTCTCCTTAAAATTTTCAACCTTAGCCTCTTCACTAGATATTTACCAAAAGCCTGGAAGATGGGTATAGCCCCAGATACAGTAGAGACCCCAGCATGGACCCTGCTATCCATATACTTAGCAGTCTTGCCAACAAAATTTGTAAGGTGATGAAACATCTCATGAGGGATCAATGCTACTTTTTTCTTCTATTCACAGACTACTATATCTGTTTTTTCTCAGTCATTTTTTGAACTGTTGGTAATGGGTGATCCCATGTGATATAAACTTCATCATTTTTTATAATGTTTTGTGGCTAATGTTTCCAGTGCTTCTCAGCTACTTCAGTATTGTAATGTTTGCATAATTCCCAAAGCAGCAGTCTTGCCATGGTATTATTCTTTCAGTATACAGGCCCTTTGCCATAAGTGTATCACACCCAGCAACAAGATGTGTGACTGTTTCCAATTCTATTTTACAAAACCTGCATTTATCTGTTTCTCTGACATGTTCACTGGCTTTATAAACCAATATGTACATAGTCCACTATTCTGGGAAGCCAATAATAACCTTTCGTCCTTTGGTTTAAATTCACTCTCCTTAACAATTCTGTCATATCCTGATCAACCTGAGATGGTTCCAGGAGTTTTCTGCACTTGCAGCTACATTTATGCCTTTTCCACATTTCTTGTCTTCTCATCTGATTCTTCACCTAATATTCATCCTTTTGTATTTTGGCATATCCAGTTGATGCTTGGATTTTGTTTAGTTCAGATTTGATTTCCATTCCTGCTTGATACCGATATGCTTCTGCTAAACTATGCAGGTAGTCATCTTAGACTTGTTCTCCTCATGTTTTAAAACCTTCACTATATTTGGATCTTGTGAGGTTAGCAGGTAGGTATGCAGTCCTACAATGGAAGATCTATGCATGTAATCAGTTTTGAGGTGGCCCATACCTCCTTCAGAAAGAGAGATATAATCATGTGATAAGTGTGAAACATGTTCTTGTTTTCCTGTCCAGCTGATGCAATATCTTTTGGGCCAGTCAATCAACCCAAAACTGTAGGTTAGAACAGGAAGAGCAACTTGGTTTATAGCTTAGACTTTGTTCCTAGATGTCAGGGCTGTTTTCAGTATTAATTTTAGTACTCTAAAATATTTTTTACTGAGTTTTGTTTGGATTTTCTCATGTTTTATTTTTGATCCTTCATCAGGTCCCAAATATTCCCAAGTATTTATACACTCTACCCATTTGTACACTCTATCCTGCTCGAGTTCATACGTATCACATTCCTGTCATGGGCTGATATTTTCTTGGTGCTGCAGCTTTCCTACTTTAAATGTTGCATTTGCACATTTATCAAGACCAAATGACATTGCTATATCATCTGAGAAGGTTTTGACCACTTCCAGTTGTACTTTCAGCTCCTAATATGATGAACTTATACAGTTTTAAATCCACCACAAAACAATGAGAAGTCTTTACACTTTGCTGTTGACTGGGAACCAAATTGTAACATTAACCTAATCTGTTAAGTAGACAGCTTAATGGGTTAAGAGCAAGACAAAAGAGCAGTAGTGACAGAGTCACCCTGGAATATCTCCCTTTGAATTTTTTTATCCTTGTAATAATAATTTGTCCTTTAT
Organism: Protopterus annectens; assembly: GCF_019279795.1. Lineage (NCBI taxonomy): Eukaryota > Metazoa > Chordata > Ceratodontiformes > Protopteridae > Protopterus > Protopterus annectens. The sequence goes on from NC_056734.1 coordinate 190,762,513, forward strand.
CATGGTTTAGCTGCATAGTCACTGTAATGTATTACCACTGTCATAGTCACTGTAATTTAATAGATAAATATAGAGTGTATCTTCTATATCTGAAAACAGTCCTTTATCTATGAATGTTGGATGTTGTCAAATGCTTTTGTGTAATCTATTCATGCCATACTTAGATTCTTCCCCTTTAAACAGTTCTCCATTATGACTATCACAACAAATGATTGTTTGTTCCATTTAACTTTCTCTTGTTACCCTTGTGTTCTGTTGCCATGATTGGGTTTCTTCCAAATTACTATAAACTCTGTCGGCATGAATTCCAGTATGTAGTTTATATAATATCGAAAGGCAAGTTATTGGTCTATAGTTTTTGGGATAGGTTTTTAGGTTCACTGTTAAGAAGTATAATTTTTCTTTTAAGCATGCTGGTGTGTTCGAGGTGTGTATACAAGTAGTTATTACTCTATGCAAAATCTTCATGTAACAATGTTAATACTTTTAGACATAAGTTAGGTATTACATCTGAGCCTGGCATTTTTCATTTAGGAACTTTCTTAATTTTGTTTTAGTTTTGCTGGCCATTGCTTCATCTATTTTCATATCTTGTACATTTTAGCTTCTTACTGTTTGTTTTACTTATTCTATCCATTTAGCAACTTTCTTACATTATTCTATCCATTTAGCAACTTTCTTACATTCCGCAGGGTCTTCATAGATATTTCTCCAAAATGTGTCTAATTCTTCTATTTTGGATGGTGGTCCTAGTCATACCTCTCAACCGTACTGAGTTTCTCGGCAAATACCGGTTTTGAGGGCAAATTATTGGGTTGTCACGAATTTCCGTGTGGCCCCTTTAATTTACGAATTTCTTGGTTTTTTTTTTTTTTTTTAAATAGCTGCCGACATCATCACACGCAACGTCAGCTTCTACAGACTGGTATGTGTGTGCAGAGTGCAGCATTTATTCCCATATCTTCTCTCCTCCTCTAGGTAAAAATATAAACAGTAAATGTATAAGACATACTGCAGCGGCTTTACTTCTTTAATGGCTGCAGGCTACATTTTTGTGATTACTGTGCTTTTGTTTCAGTTTCCTTATTTAACAGCTGAATGCTTTACTTATTTAACTGCCGCAGGACAAACAGCAGCAACTGCACTTATTTAATGGCTGTAGACACCAGGCAGGTAATGGTTACATTTGTTTATGAGAAACTGCTTTCGTTTACATTTTCACTGCAGGCAGAAGAGCTTGACTTATTTAACAGTCAGGGAAAGTGTGCTTGTTTGACTTTAACAGTTGCAGGTCTGCAGGAGAAAATGTGCTTTCAGTGTGTACATATTTGCTTACAGGCAGGGCAAGAAAGTGTGCTTTGCTTATTTAACAAGAAACTGCTTTTGTTTTACTTTTAATAGTTGCAGCAGGAGAAAATGTGCTTTCATGTACATATTGGCTTACAGGCAGGACGAGAAAGTGTGTGCTTTAACAGAGAAACTGCTTTTGATGTTATGTGATCCTATCTCGCCTACATTCTGTACTGATGGGCTCGGAGCCGATCCCTCGGCTCCGATTCGGCACGCTATGCTATAGAGCGAAGCCTCTTATTGGCTGAGCTATTTTCTATCCCAGGATGCACCACCACTAATCACCCAGATCTCGTTTGCCGCTTACAAGCTAGGACGTGGTCTCAAACTTGGCTGAGCTAAGTACTGTTTTCTTCAAAGTTTCCTGTCAGGAATTTTGTTATTCTTACCCAAAAAGCTGTTTTAACAGCTATTGTTGTTGTACGAGTGTGTTTTGCTAACTTTGTTGTGGAAAATTGTGTTTGATTAAGGGAAAGGTTTCCCGTTTAAGTTAGAGGGGCCTTCCCCTATTCTTTAACTAGTGTCTTTATTTTTTCAGGAGGTCAAGTACCTGCTTAAGTTAGAGGGTCTTGGCCCTCCTTTTCAGTATTTTTTCCTGATATATTTAGTGTATTGTCTCGTTTAAAAAAAAAAAAAAAAAAAAAGTTGTTGGTTAAAATCTTTTGTATTGTGGTAAAATCTTCATTACTGAACAGATACTGCTACTTTAACTTGTTTTGTTTAGTGTCTGTTGTTAGTCAGTATGTCAAAAGAACATAGACCCTCTGGGTTTAAAAAGTGCACGAGGTGCGGTTATAAAATGTCTATAACCGATGACCACTCCTCGTATGATATTGTTTAGGCGCCAAGCACCTACAGGAGTCCTGTAACGTGTGTCACGCCTTTTCTTCTAGAGTCCTCCAAGAGAGGAAGAATAAATTAATATTGAAAGGGCTGATTAAACCCTCCTTCGAGGAGGCCTTATCTTCCTCTTCCTCTCCTACCAAAAAGAAGAAAAAAGCGTCGGCTCCGACCAGCCCGTCGGAACCGACTGCTAAGAAACCTAGGCAGGCTTCTCCATCAGCTCCACGGACTTCGGAGCCGAGGGCGGAACGGTCTGCCTCGATGCCTCCAGTCTCGACTCCTCTGGTTTCGGAGCCGAGGACTGGGGCGTCGAGAGGCGGGTCACCTTCATCGGCTCCACTGATTTTGGAGCCGATGAGGGTTGCCGGCTCAGACTCTTCCCCTTCGGCACCGAAGCCCTCCTCGGTACCAAGGGAAATTGTTTTGGGATCTCCCTCGGAACCGATATTGGTCGAATCCATTCGGAGCCGGTCCCCCAGTCCTTTGAAGCCGATGGAGAAGTCGGTTCGGACCCGATCGGTCTCATCTAGATCCTCCAAGATGTCTGATTCGGACATCGACAGGGTGCTCCTAAGACTTTTCCAGTCTCCTGTGTTCCAAAAGTTAGTTTCGGCTCCAGCCCATTCGGCTTCGGAGCCGATGGTCCACCCTGTAGTTATGGTTCCTCCTCCAACAGCCTCGGCACCATTGGAGCCGGTGCTGGTGGAGCCGATGAAGGTTTCCGGGTCGGGCCCGACCCTTACTCCAACTCCGGCTCGGTCGGAGTTCGCACGGACCTCCTCTGTCGGCCTCGGGACGCTTCGGGACTGATGTTTTCGGTCCCAAGCCTTCCTCTCGGTGCGTTGGCTGCGGGGGTACCGTCTACTGTTGTGGCCACGGAGGTGGGACCTTCCCAGGATTCTGGTGGTCCGGCCTTCAGGGCCATGAGGAGTGCTTTAGCCAAATCCTCTTTGGCTACCTCCACGGTCTCTCCAGCACCTTCCCTGCATACAGAGACTGGATCTTTGGCAGTCCCCCTGTCCTTAGACAGCGGAGCCCCGGGGCCTGAGGCCACCCCCACTGGGGGTTCCCCCCCTCCTGGAGGTCCCTCTGAAGCTTCTTCGGAGGAACCTCCAAGGAAAAGATCGTGCAAGAGAAAGCACGTTGACTCCCCCGATGAGTCTCTCATGTCAGACACTGATCTTGATGATGCAGAGGGGTCCCCTAAGTCGTCCTCAGATGATGTCTCCTTTGCAGACATCCTGGAAGCCCTCAAACAACGAGGTGGCTGGCAATCCAAACCCCCTTCTGCTGACGAGTCGGTGTTCCTTAAGGCCTTCGGGGCTCAGCCCTCCACCTCCTGGGTGTCTCCGCCCTTCGATGAGCTCCTAGATTTGATCTGTCGAAGGGCGTGGGAACACCCAGACTCTGTGGAACCGGTGCCTGCTCGCCCGAACAAGTTCCTGTCAGCACCCCCAGAAAAGGAGTTTTTGACGAAAGGTGTGGCTGTAGATGCCTTGGTGGTGGCATCTGCTACCCAGCAAGATGTAGCAGAGGCTTCGACGTCCGTCCATCCTCCTAATAAGGAGTCTAGGAGCATGGATCGGTACGGTAAGCGCACCCTAAGTTCAGCGGCCTTTGCTTTAAGGTCCCTGAACTATCTAACGCACTTCACCAGGTTTCAGAGGGATCTGATCAAGGAGCTTTCAGATACCCTCTTGGGTAACCTACCTGAGCAGCTGGCCCAGACGGTTGGCTCTCAGTTGGCTACGCTGTCATCCATATCGAACTCGTCCATGAGGCTCATTTCTTATGCGGCCGAAGGGGCGAGTAGAGCGGTACAGGTATTGCTCTCACGGAGGCAAGCCTGGCTCCGCCTGTGTCATTTTGCGGAAGCCTTCAAGTCTTCCTTTGCCGACGCCTTTGATGGGTCCTCTTTGTTTGGACCCAAGGTAAAGGACACATTGACCCGCTGTGAGCAAGAAGGTAAGACTTTGACTGCCGTAGGGGCACGATTTTCCACTCCCTTTCGGCCTTACCCCAAGGCTAAAAGAGGAGGGAAAATGTGGTTCCGTAGATCTCAGAAGTCTTATCCCTCACAGCAGGACGATCCCCCTTCTAGAGGCAGAGGAGGGGGAAATTCTTCTGGAAGATGCCGTCCCAGAGGCGGCATAGGCCCCCGCAACACCGCAAATCCTTTCGTGGCTCTTCAGCCTTTCACAGTCCCTGAGGGATTGCCCGACTGTGCAGCTCCGGAGCCAGTCGGGGGTCGTTTTTCGAGGCCCCTAAAAGCCTGGGAAGGTATCACTCAGGACCGATGGGTGCTTCGAATTATTGCCGGAGGTTACGCCATCCCCTTTTCTCACCCCCCACCTCAGTCCAAAAATCCCGGACCCGCCACCCAGTCAACGGAAATTGCAGCCCTAGAAGTTTCAAAGCTGCTTCAAAAGGAGTCATCCAACCGGTCCCGCAGACCAGATCGGATTAGGGACTTACTCAAGATTCTTTTGGTGCCAAAAGACCGGGACTTGAGGCCCATTTTGGATCTCAGCATTCTAAATCGCTCAGTCAAAAGTCCAAGTTCAATGGTCACCCTACAATCCATTCTCCCACTGCTGGAGAAAGGTGTTTGGATGTGCTCCATAGATCTCAAGGACGCTTATTATCATATCATGGTACATCAAGCGTCCAGGAGACATCTGCGCTTCAGCCTAGGAGACAGTCATTTTCAGTTCCGCGTGCTGCCCTTTGGTCTCACCACAGCCCCCAGGGTGTTCAAATGTTTGGCGGTCGTGACTGCTCACCTGAGAAGTCTAGGATTCCAGGTGTTTCCGTATCTAGACGACTGGCTCCTAACTGCCACCTCCAAGCATCTACTATTGCGGAGCCTACAAGCCACAATATCACTGGGCACTTCCCTTGGAATCACCTTCAATTCAATTGGCCAAAGTCTGTGTTGCTGCCATCTCAACGCATAAGATTCATCGGAGTAGAGATAGACTCAAACCAAATGCGGGTCTATCTACCTACAGAAAGGATACAAACCATACAGACTCAAGTTCGAGCCTTACTTCCCAGATCCAAAGCCCCAGCCAGAATGGTCCTGCAGCTATTGGGATCTATGTCCGCCACAGTTCTTCTAGTTCCCCTAGCAAGGTTGCACGTGGGAATTCTCCAGTGGTTTCTTTCAACACAGTGGTCCTTTCAGGATCTCCCTCTCAGTCACCTAATATGGATCACGGAAACCTGCAAACGGGACCTTCGCTGGTGGCTGGTGCCCTCCAATCTGGATCAGGGACGACCCTTTGTTCCACCTCCTCCTGTGGCCACTTTGACTGCGGACGCCTCCCAGATGGGGTGGGGGGGGGCATTCCCTGGGCAGGTCAGTCCAAGGCAAATGGCATTCGGAAGAGTCCCTACTTCATATCAACATCTTAGAAATGAGGGCGGTGTTTCTGTCCCTACAAGCCCTTCACGATTACCTCCCTCAGGGCGTAATTGCCATTCACTCCGACAACATGTCAGTAGTCTGGTACCTGAACAAGCAGGGAGGGACCAGATCCTTCCCCCTTTGCAGAGAGGCCATGAGAGTTTGGGAATGGGCAGTGTCGACCAAACGCTTTCTAGTGGTGACTCATATCCCTGGCAAGGCCAATGTGATAGCCGACAGACTGAGCAGAACTATCCTCTCTCCACACGAGTGGTCTCTGAACATTACAGTTGCAAATCAGATTTTCAGCAAATGGGGAATTCCTTGTTGCGACCTCTTCGCAACCCCGCTGAATGCGAAGTGCAAAAAGTTCTTCTCCCTCACTCCGGCTCCAGGGGAGAGCCCTATGGACGCACTAGCCCATCCGTGGCCCACCGGCTTGCTATATGCTTTTCCCCCAGTTCCCCTCCTTCCCAGAGTGATCCAAAAGGCGTCTCACTTGGGGAGCAAAATGATCTTAGTTGCTTCTTACTGGCCTCGTCAGGTATGGTTCCCTTATCTTCGGAAATATGCACTGGACGGTCCATGGTTCCTGGATCAGATCCCAGACCTATTAGTTCATCAGTCGGGAATACTCCACCAGTCCCTCCACACCTTGAAATTAACAGCTCGGCTCCTCCTCGTCCGACTATAGTCAGGAATCATACCTTAGACCCGGAAGTTGTACATATCTTATCTTCGGCCCACAAGTCTGCCACTAAGAAATTGTATTCTAGCAAATGGAAGAGATTTGCTATTTGGGCTCAACTCCGGGGTCTGGATGCCATCACTATTCCCATATCAGAAGTCCTGAAATTTCTAACTTCCCTATTCAATCAAGGTTCTTCAGTCTCTACCATCAAGGTTCAATTGGCAGCTATCTCCAATTTTCACGAGTCTATAAACCCACCTTTAATGAGCAACAGATTGTGTAAGACCTTCATGAAAGGTGCTGCGCTTTTACGACCTCCGATTTCTCATCCTGCTCCTCCATGGGATCTCGATGTGGTGTTACATGCCTTAACTTCCTCCCCCTTCAAACCGGCAGCAACATGCGATTTGAAATTTCTATCGTGGAAAACTGCCTTTCTGGTTGCGATTACTTCTGCCAGAAGGGTTTCAGAGCTTCAAGCTTTGTCTGCAAAACCTCCGTACCTGTTTTTTCACAAAGATAGAGTATCTCTCAGGCCAAATCCATCCTTTGTCCCTAAGGTTTGTTCCAGTTTTCGCCTACAACAGTCATTAGAACTTCCAGTTTTCTTTCCAAAGTACTCAAACAAAGCGGAATACATATTCCACACATTAGATGTCCACAGGCAATTGCGTTTTTATTTAGATAGGACCAAACAAACAAGGAAAACAGATCAATTGTTTGTATCCTTTTCGGATAATAAATTGGGCAAAGCCGTCACAAAGGTCACTATTGCCAAATGGATCAGGGACTGTATTACTCAAGCTTATTCCTCTTCTAATAAAGAGCTTACGACCTCTGTCAAAGCTCATTCTACAAGAGCTATGGCTACTTCAATAGCATTCCATTCTAAGCTTGCCATTAGTGACATTTGTGCTGCGGCTACGTGGTCTTCCCCGCACACTTTCATTTCTCACTACAAATTGGATGTGGCATCTCGGGGGCGAGCTTCATTTGGTTCCACAGTGCTCAGGAGTGTTTTCCAGTGAGCCACCCAGGATTTAGGTGCTAGGGACGCTGTCCCATCAGTACAGAATGTAGGCGAGATAGGATCACATAACATCTTTTAGTTATGTACTTACCATAACTTTAGATATTTGGGATCCATCTCGCCTACATTCCCAATAACCCACCCTTCTTCCCCCTTCCTTGGAGATCACAGGAGATCAGAAGGTCCGAATCCTGTTGTTTCATCTGGCAATGTTATATAAACATGTTATGTATGTGTGCATGAATGCGGACAAACAAGATCTGGGGGATTAGTGGTGGTGCATCCTGGGATAGAAAATAGCTCAGCCAATAAGAGGCTTCGCTCTATAGCATAGCGTGCCGAGTCGGAGCCGAGGGATCGGCTCCGTGCCCATCAGTACAGAATGTAGGCGAGATGGATCCCAAACATCTAAAGTTATGGTAAGTACATAACTAAAAGTTTTTAACAGTTGCAGGAGAAAATGTGCTTTCATGTACATATTGGCTTACATGCAGGAGAAAGTGTGTGCCTTACTTGTTTAATAGAAACTGTGCTTTCATTTTACTTTAATGGCTGCAGTTGAAAGTGTGTGTGTGTGTGTGTGTGTGTGTGTGTGTGTGTGTGTGTGTGTGTGTGTCAGTGTCTGTGTGTGTGTGTGTGTGTGTGTGTGTGTGTGTGTGTGTGTGTGTGTGTGTGTGTGTGTGTGTGTGTGTGTGTGTGTGTGTCAGTGTCTGGAATGTTTGGCTCATACTTTTGGTCTGTTCCTCTTAAAATTTGTGGTTTTCCTGGCAAATCCAGTGAGAACTGAATTCACTAAATAATGATAGCTATTTAAGTTTCAGTCTTCCTATCTTTCAGGAAATGCATGGTAACACAACACACATTTTATTCTAGCAACTTTTCTAAGATTATACAAGCACTATAATGTGGGATGGTGATACTACTACCTTGCATGATTGTGTTAGATATTTAGAATCCACAATGGATTTCTTGAAATTTGCTATGCTGCATTCAACTATGAAGATAGACTTTTTGGATATAGTTATTTCAAAAGATGTACAAGTTTTTTTGACACTGGTCTATATCAAAAGCCATGTTGGAGAAACGTTTTATTACATTTCAGAAATATGCATCCTAGATTTGTCTTTCCTAATACTGTTAAGAGTCAATTTTATAGACTTAAGAGAATTTCTAGAGATGCCATGGAGCTCAATAAACAGATATAGATTATATGGAAAGTCTATTTTTAGAAAGGGGATATAGTAAACCCTTGCTTGATAGAGTAAAATAAACTGTGTTTATATATACTAACAAAATAGAGAGGAAGGTACAGAAGACTGGAAGTTACTACAATAGATACAATAGGAATACTAACATAGTCTTTACTACTAGATATACAAATGATAACAGAAACATAGTCAATATAATTAAAAAGAATTGGCATGTTCTCACAGTGGATTCTACCACATTGGACATCGTAGGGGAATTCCCTAGATTTAGCTATGGTAATAGTAAGAATCTTAAGAGACTTTTATGTATAGATCATAATATTGATGTTAAGAAAAAAGAATGTAAGAAAGAGCTAGGTTTTGGGGACATTCCCTTGTGGTTGATGCAATATGTGTAAAGAAATAACTGATACACAATTGTTTTGTCATCTTATTCTGGATTATAAGTTTTTACCAAAGTTTTATGCTACATGTGATGATAGCAATTTGATATATCTTGCAGCATGTACTTCTTGTTCTTGTTTTTATGTGAGCATGACATCAAGAAGACTGAAAGATAAGATATATAACCATGTATATGATATAAAACAATCTAATCAACAAAATGCACTTACAAAACATATATCTATAGAGAGAGATCATCATTTGAGGTTTAGAGTATTACAATTGGTAACTAAGAATAAAAGGGGAGGTGATAGAATGAATTATTTAGAACTGATAGAGTTATGTTGGATATTTAAATTGCGTGCACATATGCATCCGGGTCTAAATAACTGTGAGTATTAAACCAGTATTAGAAGCACAAGCACGTAAATGAATGTAATTGAGTAGATCTTGAAAATATATAGATTCATATACATTCCCCCTTTTATGAAGTATGGAAACGATTTATAAATTATGATACATATTTCTAATATATATCCAGCAAGGCTTTATCATGCTTTCCCCATGTTCATGGTTTATTTGTAGTATATTTAATATAATATATTCTATATTTTGTATATTTTTATATCTATAGATTTAGAGTTATTAGTGTTTTGATATGTGTCATGATGTAACAGAATGTTTTGCTATAAGCTTCTATTCTAAATAGACAACTAATCAACTAAAGTTGTATCAAATTGAATTATAGGGTTTAATTGAATGATTGTTCTTAATGGTTTTTAACGTGCATGTGATGAGAGTATATAAGATGATGAGATGAATTGTTTTTGTAAGATCTGAATAAGCGTGCTTGTTGGCATGCAAAAACGCTTATCTTTATGTTTAAACAATAAATTTATTTTATGGTTATCGTGGTGGTCCTGTCCTGTCTGCTATACATTATACAAGCACTCTTTAAAATGTGTCCTTGGTTTTGGGCTTTTGTCCCCCTCCCAATAAATTTTGGCTATTTCCAGATTTCTTGTGCCGAATAGGTCGTCAGGGGAGAGATGTTAAAAGGGCACTATGCCGTTCGTTTTAGCTTGAGCAGTTTGTTTACATTTTAGCACTGTTTAAGTCACATGATCACCCAGAGGCAAGGTTTTCAAACTGCCTTCTTACCATACTGCAGGTCAGATTACACAAACTCTCAGCAGGGCTTGGCTTTCTTAGAGGAAGTGTGAAAAGTTTACATTTCAAGTATGTCCTTTTCTGTTTACCTTCCCCCATCCATGGCAATTAGGTTAGCTGAAATCACTGCATTTCACTCAGCTAGATAACCTGTCTTGTCACACTCAGAACTGTTGCCTCTTTAGCACTGAATTGCTATGTACTTTACTTTACTTGTTTTGATAAACTAGGTCTAATAATTATTCAGGCCTAGGCAGTAGTATTTCTGTTTCATGTTTGTTACTACAAATCTTTTTTCATGCACTGGCAATTATTTCACTCGTGGCTTGTTGTTGGTGTGGCCTGCATTCAAGTAGCTGCACTTTTATAATCAAACACATTTTTCCTCTTTTTACAGCACAATATTGTTTTGGCCGGTTATGCTTGCAATAAAAACTGTCCAGTATCTATTCCCTGTTTATCACCCAACAATGACAGGCATCTTTGAAATGCAGTCTAAGCACTGTTGTAATTTTTTTTTCTTCATTAGCTCTTGCTGTATGTTATCATTCAGACATCATAGCATCACTATTTCCAGTATTCAAATTGCATTACCGTGGTTTTCTTTTTTTCACTATGTTTATACCACTTATTGTGCTTCAATGTTTTGAGCTTGTACACCTTTGTTGAAGGCTTGACTGAAGTGCAGTTAGTTTACACACTTCAGCATTTCACAGCTGAGGCAAATGCAGTATATGCTTTTTCTCAAATACTTTTTATTACCACTACTAGCATACTACCATGGTGCATTTTTTATAACACATTAAAAATTTCATGCTTAGACCACAGTCTCATGCCCTTGGTCATCCTATACCTTGCCTGGTTATAATCGCTTTTTCTCTATGCATGTACATATATATGTATGTATGTAACAATTTGTCTCTGCATTCTTGAGGTTATAATAAAATTGCCTCTACCTGTTTTACTGTCAGGTTTGAAATTAAAGCATTCATGAATAACTATACCTTCTTTATATATTCTGCATATCTTGTAATGCATGTCTTTTTATTTATATGCAGTGCACATTCCTGCTTTACAAGTGCACTGAAAAAGTTACTAGTCTACTGTAATTCTGTTGGTTTTCTCTAAGGGCCCCCTGCTATGTCTCAGATTGTGTGCTCATCAGTCTACTTTCCCAGTTGCTGATACAGTGATATTTCCCACAAGTATTCATGTGTTTGTCTCAATATGTGCTTTATGTATATCTCACTCAGTTTATATATACATATATATATATATATATATATATATATATATATATATATATATATATATATATACACAAGCCTAGCCCATAGGATTACCCTGGCATTGTGCCACCCAACCTGAGTTCCCAGTGCCTCTGTCAAGTAGAGCGACTGGAGTAATCCCCAGTATGAATTTTCTATTTCACATCCACTCGTCAAGATTTCTCTTGAAGAGGGCCAGTGAGGTGCTCTGTTTAACATGTATGGGAAGTCTATTACAGTGCATGGGCAGTCTCTGGGTTATGAACCTGTCCCTCAAGCATGTTCTGTTGATTGTGGTTATGAGGTTGAGTTCTCTGGAGCTTATGGTGTGGAAGGATTGGCATTTCTTTACATGTAACATTTCTAACAGAGCCTGCTGGGTTAGACATGGCTTTGTAAATCAAGCAGAGATTGCCTGTAAGTAGGCAATATGAGACAGACAACAGTTTTGAGTTTTTTGAGTCTGGCCAATATAGGACAAGTATTTAAGGGCTAGGATCCTCTTTGTGAGTTACTTTTGCAGCGTCTCCAGTTGTTGCAGGTATCTAGTGAGGTACATGCCAAATGGGGCATTGCACTTAATGACTGGCCTAATGAGTGAAGATTAGAGGGAAACAATCACCTCCTTTTTCCTGGATGCAAAACCCTTAGTAATGAGATGTGCCACATAGAAGGACCTTCTTGACCACAGTGGCAATGTGGTGGTCAAAAGAGAGGTTTTGTATACTGACAACCCTCTCCTCTTTCCTCCCAATACTCAGACTTGCGAGTGAATAGAGTTGCCACCTTTTCAAATGGCCAAAGTGGGACATTATCGGGACAAACATCATAATTTACAGGCTGACACATAACCATGGTCAGTACAAAGTATATAACTTTACTTTTTTGCCTAAATAATAGCTTATTCTTGTAGCATTTTAGTTTCTTATTCTGTTTCTTATAACATTTAGGTATTTTAGATACAGAATAACTATTTTATGCAACTATTACAAAAATTATAGGACACAATTATGTCCTACAATCACAGGACATTTGCCATTTTTAATATTTTTTTTCAGGACACAGCTGCCCAAAGAGGGACTGTCCATCGCAAAGTGGATCAGGTGGTAACCCTACAAGTGAATCAATTATATATCCAAATTTGGAAGCCACACACTCTCCAGGCAAGATCACAATAGCTGGTCACGAGGGGAAGGTCGACACTTGCACCACACCACACCACATGGAACACATAGCCCTCCAGAACACACACCAGCACTGCCTTCAGAAACAAACACAAACCACACATCCATCTTCGTGTAGGCTCTCAATAAAAATCTATCCAAACAGCAGAGACCTCCAAGGCAGAAACACACTTGATCACCGCAACACAACACTAATCATGGATACATAACTCTCCTAAACAGTCTGCCAGTCAACCAAAGGCCCTAAGGCAACAGCATGCCTAACACACTAGTTGTAGGTGACTCAATAGTGAGCCATGTTCATAACATTGAATTTAATAACACTGAGACCAGAACAGCGATAATTCAAAACATCCAAAACACATAACATTGAAATCTCTGAAGATTGAAAGTGTGCTTTATAACACTGAAAACTACATTTCACAAATTAATGACATCCTGGACACCTACAACACCACCTAACAAACACACTTTTTACTACGTTTCTGCATGGAGGCAAGGCCCCCTGCACCCCCCCCCCATGTGAGGGGCTCTGCCCCCACACCCCCTGTAAATTAAATCTAATTAATATTAATATATATATTAATATATATATGTCTGCCTGTGTGTGGATTTATACACACACACACACACACACACACACACACACACACACACACACACACACACACACCAGTTTCTGAATTTGTACATGTCTCTCTTTATGTATACAGACATGCACATGCCTATCTGTGGGGTATATTGCTGGATATATACATATATATATATATATATATATATATATATATATATATATATATATATATATATATATATATATACACACACACACATACATTCATACAACAGGCATACATGAGGTATTTTCACTAATGTGACAGTATAGCTGCTTCTAATAACATTGGTGTCACTGTCATTTTATTGCTAATTTTACAAATACTATTTTTTTTTAATTTGTCATATGACACTGGAAAAGAGTCTTAAAAGTGTAAATCATACTACATTAACTACATACCCATACATAAACAATGCTACAGTCTATGGTCTCTGCCCCACAAGCCAGTATATTGTGCACTGCAAAGGTTGTTAACATAATCACTACACCTCAAACACCACCCACAACTGCGCTACACATACGCATATAGGTTCTCAACAAAAACAAACACAAACAAAGGAGACCTCAGAGGCAAAAACACCAGAGAAAGTACAGTTGTGTACACTTACTATAAATGTAGATGTTCAAGTATATTCACTGTTGCAGTCATCACATTTGAGTTTTTTGCTTGCATTAGCCCTCAGTCGGCCTCATAAGCAAAGTGTTGGGTCCTGCATCGGTTGGTGTCTCTTCTTGTGTCACGTCAGGTCGTCATGGGTATAAAACATGCAGCCAACACTATTACATCAGTTTTTCTTGCCCCATATGTCAGGTGCCCCCTAATGGGAAGCATTTAAATATATATCTATATATATATATATCTATATATATATATATATATATATATATATATATGTATATATATATATATATATATATATATATATATATATATATATATATATATATATATATATATATATATACAATATACAAGGTATTACCTCCAACAAAAAAGCAAATACACCAAAAAGTTTTTAAGCATAGTAAAGGAGAGTAGAGGTATAGCCAAAAGAAGTCAGGGTGCTGGAGGGAGGGTAACCAGGACTGCAACAGTGAATACACTAGAACATCTACATTTATGGAAAGTCTACACAACTGTACTACGTTATTCATGTTTCACTGTTGCAGTCATCACCTTTGGGTCGAATCCAAAAGCTAAGGATGGGAGTAGGAATTTATATAGTATTAGGACCGGCTATAAGGCCCTGAAAGACTGCAGTGGCAAAGCCAGCTCTGAATTTAGAGTAATTGGCAAATAGTAATGCCTGTTGAAATTATGTACAGAAATCCAGGTAGCATCTTCTAGGTTACCCTGCTAGGGATGCCTCTGATAAAGGCTGTAGAGGTAGATGCAGCCCTGCTTGAGTGGGGTCTGATCCCCTGTGGGATACGTTTTCCATGGTGCTTATAGCATAAACGAATCCAATGGCTTATCCAATTACAAATGCTTTGCTTTGTAATAGCCTTCCCTCTGTCCCTGCAGCAAATGCCACTGTCAGTTGTTCAGATTTCCGTAGAGGTTTAGTCCTGTGCAAGTAGAATCTTAAAACACGAAAGGCAGCCCAGAAAGTCCGTACGACCTACTCCTCTGAAGAAGTTCGTACATTGTGCGTACGAAAAGCGCTTAAGACTATTTGTTTTGTTCAATAAATTGTTCCTACGGACTTTCTGGGCTGCCTTTCGTGTTTTACCAGCCTAGTTTGTGTATTGGTTTCAGCAATTAGAATCTTAGTTGTCTGCGCACATCTAAGGAGTACAGTATCCGTTCCCCTTTGTTCTGTGAATTAGGAAAGAATGTTGCATTGCCTCCAAATCCGAATTCCTCTTTGCATTATATAGCACGGTGCTTCTTGACCAGGGTTGAATTTATCTCTATCCTTGTTTAGTCTTTGGTGGCTATGCTTCTCACTGGTCCTTTGAACTTATTGCCTAGTTTACACCCATGAACTTAATCAATCTAATATATAATTACCAAGTCTCTTACAAATGTGCATGCTGCATTTAGGATTCATATGCCGACAAAAACAAGAGTTTATTCTTGACAGCTTTGCTACGATCCATCTCATTATATGCTCGTAGCTATATACTACTGACCACAGAAATTAGCTTACTATCATTAGTGTGGTACAATCATCTCGGAACTGCACATGCTCTCCATGTCAACAATTACTGTGTAGTTTCAAGTTACACACTCTGCTACTATGCATTGTATGTCCCATAAGAGTAACAACATACATATACGCCCACAGCAAAGTACCTCTAAACAAAGAGTAAATTGTTTACTTTAATCATTAACAACAATCACAACTATATGTGTACTGTGTCGACAAGTTACCATGAATTAAATTAAACTGATGTGCCAAATCATTTAGTTTATTAGCCTAATTGATTTATGAAGCTGTTTGTTTGCTTGTTTACTTCTTCATTTCAGCACGATAACCAGGCAAACTGGTTGGCTGTTACACCTTGACTCAAAACCAGAGCTGCATGGTGCAAGACACATACAGAGAATTGTAAATGGAGTACCGAATTAGAGCATGTCCTGAAAGCATGTGAAACCTCTTTGACAAAATCCTGCAGTGCAACTGAAGCAAGATGCTAGTCGATGAAATATAAGAATTGAAAATGAGGTCAAACTGTAACTACCACTTTGCTAGCAAGATTGTCCTTAACGTTGTTTCCTAAATTTTTGTATGTATGTATGTATGTACATATGTAAAATGTATACATATCAACAAGCTGTTTTCATAGAGTGCACATCTTAAGTTTAGATGCATTTTTTCATTTATTTATATTCTTATACTTTGATGTGAAATGTTGTTGTTTTGACACACAAGTATGTGTTCTAGTCGTCTTGCATTGTTGTCATTCAGTGGCAAAGTGTCACTTTGCAAAAAAGTATCAGACTCGCTTATAATTGCAAATTAAAGAGTTCCAGTATAAACCTGTAACACTATATAAAACAATTACTATTTGTGCCTAGCTATGACATTTACAATACAGTCAAATTAATAAAATTATGATTTCACTTTGAAACTTTTGGTCTGCTTGCTTGTTTATTTTGTAAAATAAATGAAAAAGCAATTTGACATGTAATGTGTGTGTCTGTGTAGTAACTTATGTCTGTCGAAAGTCTACTTGTGAGCTAGAAACAAAAACTATGACTGTGCTGTACAGGAATATACATGCAATAAAATCAAATTATTTTAATGCAATTACATGAAAGTTACATTTCTATTGAGGACATACCTCTCAAACTTATAGTGCAGAGACAAAGGCCTTGCCATAAACTTTTCATTGGCTACAGTAGTTACCCATGTGCAAGATAGAGCAGAGGATAGTAACTTTACTCTACAGAGTGATATTACAACAATAAGGTACAAGCAGAACAGAGTCCGTCTGACTCCAACATGAATATTTACTCCCCAGGAAATAACCTCTACAACTTATACCACGTGTTTTTGACGATCTGTCCTTACTGCGCTCTTCCAAGATAAACACACTACAGCAATGAGGTGTAATAACAGCCCGGGGTATGTCCTCAATGGCTAGAAAAATCATCCATCAGACACACTACAATGTCTTTACAGCAGCAGCAGCCTCCAGGCAGGCCTCATCCATAGGGATTGCGGTACAGCAAAGGTCGTCCCTCTACATAAAGCTGTACCACGAACAGACACAGTCAACTACAGACCCTCAAGTTGGACTAATCGTATTCAAACAATGCACCTATCCCAGTTAGGTTTTGTCAAGGATAGGTCATAGCTGCTCAATCCAGTGCACTACGTTAACAAGTCCACTTGAGCCATTGATCATGCACAAAAAGTGTTTACTGCCTACCTCTAGCTGGTAAAGGCATTCACTATACTGCCTCACTAAGTTTTATAGTCAATTACAAAAATGTACATACAAATCCCTATGTAACATGATCGATAGTCACCTTGTTTATGTGTAAGACACGTAGTATCGCTGGGTGAATACACCTACAGCAATAGGTCCATTGTTATTGGTGTTCCACACCATTCATCACTTGGACATCTCCTGTTTGTAATAACACTTGGGTGAAGTCATATCAAATAAAGAGTGCATTGGGGTTTACAAATCTGCAGATACTGGAAAGTTGGGTGCACTGATTGGTTACTCCAAACATCAACATATTGATGACGAGCGTCTGACAGCCAAGTATCTAGTGCTTGAAACATAAACATAGCTAAAAACCCATTGCCAGACATTGCATGTTTATAACACAATTTATAACATTCTTACCACTCTGCTAGGAGTCGACCCACTGATAATGGACTTTCGAACTCTGGGTGACAGTAACCTCACCTTTCATCACCATGTGTCCACAGTGCCGATAACATTCTTCTATGTCAGGCAAGCGACACCTTATGTAATGCCATCCAGATCTAATGAGATCATAGACCCTCTAGGTTTAGCCCTCATTCCACCTATAATCGAGTACACTATACTCGTTATCATGTCACTCACCGGTCCTTTTCAACAACTATAGTGCCCACACAAATTACTTGTGTAAAGAATGCAGGGTGTATAAAACATGTCATATGTATAACCCCACACACACTTGTCCCTGCACTCCCTGTACTCAGTCTCCTACAGACTACTGACAGCCAATCTATATCGAGGTGCCAAGGCCTGCTCATATCCATCCCAGATGGTTATGGTACACATTCACAAAACAAACAGCACAAGAACTACTCATTATAATTATCTACAACTCATCTGTGACATACCCAAAACATGTCAGAGGAAGAGGTGTGTGTTTCAACAGTTAGCCGACTCCAGGAAAAATAATACGTATTTATGTGAAATATACTGCTTCTTTAAGCCTATTCCAATAACTTTTGCCCCAATGTATGGGAAAGTATAATTTCTCCTATGCTTGTCACTTCTGTCCTTTATGCGCAAGCTGCAAAATCCTTTACTAATGCATTCTAGGGGCACCTAGAAGAATGCATGGATCATGATATCCCAAGCAAAAGCAAGACTCACTCCTCGAAGAAAAGGAAAACAGTCTGATGGACCCCTGCCATAAATAAGCTATACAATAGAAGGAGGAAACTGGTATAGAATGAGTAAAATCTCAAGAAGACAAGACATCCCTGAGACATCCCTCATAAAATTATCTACTGCTAGCTTCGAAAGAAAAATTGCCAAGGACTCCAAAGTTAGCCACAAGGCATTCTTTAGCTATGGTCAGATCTACTCGGAGTTAGTGCAGAGTGGCACAAAATACACAGAACCAACTGATATCGCCAACATCCTGGCAGACATGTTCAGTGCAAACGTCACCCCCCACCCCCAAAAGGACCCATAACCATTCAAGAATAATGTAGAGTCCCTGATATTATAGACACTCAGATTAAAACCGCCATCTCCAATGCCAAAAACACAGCATCAGTGGGACCGGACGGTGCCCAGGCTGCATCCTACATGAGCTCAAAGACAAACTAACCTCTCACCTAAACACACTGTTTACACTCAGTCTCTCCACAGGCTACGTGCCCATAGAGTGGTGCACAGGAATGGTTATTATGCTCTACAAAGGTGGAGCCACAACAGACACAGGGAACTATCACCTTATAAGCTTGGTCTGCAAAGCTATGGAGTGCATCATCATGGAACTCATTTAACAGAAACATTGGTAACCTCCAAACAGTGGACCCTACCCAGTTGAGCTTTGTTAAGGGCAGATCATGCATCCTAAACATGGTGGACTTCTTTGAGACAGTTACCAAGGCTATAGACAAGGGAAAGGTGGTACACACAGCCTACCTAGACCTTGACACCATTCCCCATTGTGGAATTACAGACAAGCTCACCAGCCTGAACATAAACCCCTACGTCACAAGATAGGTTGCCAACTGGCTCACGGTCAGAACCCACATGGTGAGAGTTGTGGGAGCTAGGTCCAACTATAAACCAGTTACAAGTGTCATTCCCTAGGGCTCAGTCCTAGGACCGGTATATACTTTTCAAGCACAGGAGGATTATGGCTGACCAAGTTCACAGATGACTGCAAACTAGGGGGTATAATTGACTCTCCAGCTGACACAGACATCCTCCAAAAGGGCCTCACTAACATGGATACCTGGTGTCAAAATCATGGCCTCAAGCTAAATGCCAAAAAGTGCATTGTCATCCCTTTGGAAAAACCTGGTGGACTTCTTTGAGCCAGTTACCATAGATGAGGGAAAGGTAGGCATTCAACACTATTCCCCACTCACGTGTTATAGACAAGCTCACCAGCATGAACATAAACCCCTTACAGCACAAGCTGGGTTGCCATCTAGCTCATGGACAGAACCCACATGTTAAGAGTTGCAGGAGCTAGGTCTGACTCTAAACCGGTTACAAGTGTTGTTCCTCAGGGCTCAGTCCTAGGACTCCTCCTGTTTGGCAAATACTTGTCATAGCTACAGGCAAGCACAGGAGGACTATGGCTCACCAAGTTCACCCATGACTGCAAACTAGGAGCTATCATTGACTCTCCGGATGACACAGATATCCTCCAAAAGGGTCTCACTGACAGATACCTGGTGTCAAAACCATGGTCTCAAGCAAAATACCAAAAAGTGCATAGCCATCCCCTTTGGAAAAAACAAAGTACACACAAACTACCACATAGGTGGTAGTCCCTAAATAGAAGACATACTAAGGGATCTGGGGACCCAAGTAGATATAAATCTCCTTTGATAATCACATAGCCAAAGTGGTTAGAAAGTCCTTCTATGTGGCCCCAAAAGGGTTCGCATCCAGATCAAAAGATGTGATTGTGGCCCTTTACTCATGACTCATCAGACTCATCATAGAGTACAACACACCATTTGGGATGTACCTTACAAGAAATCTGCAACAGCTGGAAAGACCAGAGAAGTACCTCACCAAGAGGATCACTGGCCTCAAACAGGTGCCCTATACAGCTCGACTGAATAAACTCCAGCTCTACTCAGTTGCTTACCGCCTACTCAGAGACAATCTGTGCCTGACGTATAAAGCCATGTCCAACCCTGAATTAATGGACATGCTCCACCTCAGGAAATCCAAATCCCTTAGAGCTACATGCTCCAGGGACTTAAACCTCAGCACAAAAATGAATTGGACATGCTGGAGGAACAGATTCATATCCCAGAGGCTCCCCTCACTCTGGAACAAAAGACTCTCTTCAAGAGAAATCTTGATGGGTGGATGGGAGATTGTAGGTTTACCCCTGGGATCTCTTCTATGTCCCTACTAGACAGAGGCGCAGTAAACTAACCTTAAAGTGGCTATCTTCCGTGACCTACTATAAAGAGGCACAGTCAACTAATATAAAAGTGTGGTGAAAGCAAAACACACTCTGACTAGGCTTATAAATGCCCTAGTGCATATAGCCTAGCATCAACCTATGAACCTATGTACTCGGTTGCATACGGCCTACTCAGAGGTGATGTCTGACTGACATACAAGGCCATGTCCAACCCAGAATTGATGGACATGCTCCACCAAAAAGAAAAACATATCCCATGATTTGGACAAAGATTCCAATCTACATTAGGCAGAGGTCCTCGCTAACACTCTTCAAGAGAAACCTTAATGAGTTGATGGGAAACAGAAAGTTTACCTCGGGGATCACTTCACTGGCTCTGCTGGAAAGAGGGACAGGGAACAAATCTAAGTGGGCACTGAAAGCCAACACATTCTGACTAGGATTATAAATGCCTTCAGGCAGATAAATTAGTACCTACCTATGAACCTATGGTATATTCATAAGTTAGCAAACAAGTATAAATATGTGTAAACTGTCAATAGGCAGATACCAAGTGTGCAGATAACATATACATATATATATATATATATATATATATATATATATATATATATATATATATATATATATATATATATATATATACACATATATATATATATATATATATATATATATATATATATATATATATATATATATATATATATATATATATATATATATATATATATATATATATATATATATATATATTCACACTACTCAAGACTGGTTTGGTATCCTTCAAGGCCCCTGATCCAGTGGAAACCACAACTAAAGCTGCGGAAGCCCTTACAAATGCCTTCTATGAACACCTCCAGGACTGCATGGATCAGGCAATCCCAAATAAAACCAAGACTGTTTCCACAAAGGGCAAACGTCCAGTCTGGTGGACCCCAGCCATTAACAAACTTTACAATAAGAGGAGAAAGCTATTACATGATAGAACAAAATCCATAAAAGGGAAGTCACCCATGATCATTATTAGTAAAAAAATACGAGCACTCATAAAATCAACTAAGGCCAATTTTGAGAGAAAAATTGCCATGGATTCAAAGGACAATCATAAGGCCTTTTCCGGCTATGTTAGGAACCTGGGTGGAAACTCCCAGATATGCTCAGAATTAGTCCAAAATGATACAAAAATCACTGAACCCACAGACATTGCCAACATACTGGCAGACAGGTTCAGTGCAAACTTCACCCCCCTCTCCCCCCCTAAAGGACAGATAACTATCCCAGCGGAGTGTAGCCTCCCAGACATCTCAAATGTGCAGGTGAAATCTGCTCTCTCTAAAGCTAAAAACACAGCATCAATGGGACCGGATGGTGTCCCCGGCTGTGTGCTACACGAGCTAAATGAGGAATTAAACCCGCACATAAGGCAGCTGTTTAATCTCAGCCTTACCACAGGATACGTGCCCAAGGAGTGGCATACGGCAACTGTGGTCCCACTCCACAAAGGCGGTGCCTCTACAGACCCTGGTAATTACCGCCCCATCAGCTTAACAAGTCTAGTCTGCAAAGCTATGGAGAGGATGATAATGGAGCTCATAAACAAAGATATAGGGGACTTGCAGACATTGGACCCGACCCAGTTTGGCTTCGTCAAGGGCAGATCATGCCATTTGAACTTGGTCGACTTCTTCGAAACAGTCACCAAGGCCATTGATGAGGGAAAGGCAGTCCATACAGCCTACCTTGACCTTGCAAAGGCTTTCGACACAATACCCCACTCGGGTATTGTAGAAAAACTTACCAGCTTAAATGTAAACCCATATGTCACAAGATGGGTTGCAAACTGGCTTAAGGACAGAACCCACAGGGTTAGAGTTGCTGGCGCTATGTCAGAGTCCAAGTCGGTCACAAGTGGTGTCCTACAGGGCTCGGTCCTTGGCCCCCTATTGTTCGGCATCTACTTCTCAGAAGTACAGGCCAAAATGGGAGGACTTTGGCTGACAAAGTTTGCAGACGACTGCAAACTGAGCGCCATAGTGGAAAGTGCATCGGACACGGATATCCTTCAGAAGGGACTCACGGAAACAGGTGCCAGAGCCATGGCCTGAAGTTAAACGCCAAAAAATGTATAGTCATACCCTTCGGGAAATACAAGGTAACCCCAAGCTACCATATAGGTGGCAATCCACTAAGCACAGAAGAGGTTATCAGAGACCTGGGGACCCAGGTTGACAGTGGCCTTTCTTTTGACACTCACATTGCTAAAGTGGTTAGAAAGACCTTCTACATTGCCCACCTGATCATGAAGGGATTCACATCCAGATCTAGTGAGGTCATTGTTCCCCTGTACTCTTCACTTATCAGAGCAATGATCGAGTACAATGCCCCATTTGGGATGTATCTTACCCATCTGCAGCAATTGGAGAGACCCCAAAATTTCCTCACCAAAAGGATAAAGGGACTCCAAAATCTGTCATATGCTGCCAGATTGAAGAAACTCCAGCTCTATTCAGTCACATACCGTCTGCTCAGAGGTGACATGTGCCTGACATACAAGGCCATCTCCAACCCGGAATTAATGGACATGCTCCACCTCAAAAAATCCAAATCCACCAAAACCACTAGAGCAAGTGACTTAAACCTTAGCACGGATATAAATAGGACGTGCTGGAGGGATAGCTTTATCACTCAGAGACTCCCTATGCTGTGGAATAAAATCCCGGTCCATGTGAGGCAGAGCACCTCGCTGGCTCTGTTCAAGAGAAATCTTGACCTGTGGATGGGAGATCATAGGTTTACCCTGGGAATCATCTCTGTGTCACTGCTGGACAGAGGCACAACAAACTAATGGGCACAGTATTTTTCATATAAGGGGTGGCGTAAGCCACAAAACTTTGGGCTAGGCTTATAAATGCCTTAGGGCAGATAGCCTAGTATAAACCTATGAACCTAAACCTATGAACCTATATATATATATATATATATATATATATATATATATATATATATATATATATATATATATATATATATATATATATATACATATATATATATATATATATATATATATATATATATATATATATATATATATATATATATATATATTTAATATCACATATCTATTTAATATCACAATTATTAAGGACAGTTTTTATGTAAAGAACAGAGAAGTTCTGTAATGTATACAATTATACAGTTTGAAAAAAACGTTGAGTCTCCTTTTTAGCAAATTGCTAAATTAACAAAGCAGTACCTTTAATATGTAAGGAATTGCTCCTGATTTGGGGCATTTGTTTACCAAATATTTTTAGCTTTGTTCTGAAGAGTCATTGAACAAAGGACCTGAAATGTCTAATGAAGTAGAATGTGCCCTTGATTTTGACACCGATTTTTTTGTCCAGTGCCTCATACTGTGTTTGATTTCCTGGTGAATCGTTAATCATTACAGTCAGTTAATAGTGCCACACATTATTATTATTATTATTAAACATATATATAGTTTACTACTTTCTAGTAGTCAGAAAGTGCATCAGTAGTTAGTCCAGTCCCTCTAATTTGACAGAATTTTGCCGTCCCTCGCTCTGAGTAACACATTTTTGCTATGTCCCGGTAGGTTTAACACGTTTGCCCCTTCCCTCATAACTTTGGTTTTCTGCTGCATCACTGAGGATGGCAGTCAATGAGTAATGGCAAACAATACCATTTACAATTACTAAATACATCAGTAAGTAATCAAAATTCCTGTATTGACTCATTATAACCCTTTATGTGAAAAAGGAATAGGTGTAGGACTGAATTTCTGTTATCGTCCGTAACACCAGACCCTTTAGGCTAGCAATGCAATTAGCACCGTTGTTTTCTAGATGGAAGAGACCTGAGAACATTTTTGGTTGGAAAGGTGCTGACACTGGGTGTCTGTCCATCTTCTAGTTTTAGAAAGCAATTTGAAGAGAAACGTAATACATAATTTATCTTGCCATTCTTTGAACTTTAAACTGGCAAAGAAAAAGAAAGAAAAAATGGGCAGTATTGCAGCAGATATTAGTCCGTAGTATGTCGAGTGTACTGCAAACTGAAGGAATACACTTAAACAGCTTGTAATTACTTTTTAATTGTATTTCTTCTTTTTGTTTTAATAAACACAAAATGCCTATTTTTCACATTCACTGTGCATTTGTAAATAATTCAAAGTTTGTAGCACACAGCAGTGCTGGTAGTCTGCGACATTCGTAGGTATGGCACTATAGATGCAAACGAGATACAGTGCAAATCACATTATAGGGACAAATGAATGAATGTTGTGCACAAGCTGGTTGCTGCGAGGTGTACTACAAAAACGGAATCGCATTCTTGCTAATTTTACGTAGTTACAGTTCACAGATGATTTATAAGTAATGTCTTATAGTTTAAACGAATAAATAGCTCTGATATTCACCAAACAACAAACCAGAGCAGTGTTTTAGCGCTGTTTATTACGCGACCTTCAGAAACATGTTTCATTAATTCATCTCTCCTTTTTAAATACATTAACAGCTTAGGTGAATATCAGAGCTATTTTTTCGTTTAAACTTTAGTGTTCAGTTTCCTGGTTTCACTTTACTGTCTTATAGTAATGAATGCATACACATGCCGGAATGCAGGAATATCTGTACTATATGCGCCCATCAATTCACTCATACTCATACATTTCAACTTAGCGCAACAATGAAAAGCAGTACTCTTATGTTAAAAACTTAATACAACAAAATGCATCATCCTGCATATTCCATATCAAATTAAATAACACGATTCACATTGCTAAATAAATAGCAATACTCCATTGAACTGTAAGTCAACGTGCTGTAATTCAAAACACACTTACAGTGTATTACATTTGTTGATGCTGCTGCAAATTGCATATACGTTCCATCAACATGTTTTTTCTACGGGCACGCTTCGTGGCAACACAGACTGTTGCCCCGTTAACGGAAAAGTAAGAAAACATTGCTCAACTTGTTACCTCATGTCCAACTTTATGTGGCAGGATAATAAAATCACATAACCAGCCTCAACCCCTTCCAACTTGCCAGCATATTCTGTTGCCGTATTATTCTACATTTGCAGGAATTATTATGCATTTGTACCAGACTCTGGAAAGCCACTCATCAAAGTCAATGCATTGACAGGATAAATACATTAAATAATAAAAAGGCTTTATAGTCCCTGATTGTGGAAAACCATGATAAAATATTAGTGCAACAAAATAAAAGTACGACGACAGCAGCCTTTTCAAAATTGCTTGTAAATATTTAAAAAACAAAAGTAAAAGAGTTTATCTGCTATATGCAGTAACGCGCTTGTTTGCTGTTCCGTTCCACAAATCTCCGTTCTGGCTTTTATACAAAAATGCATTTCTTTCTCATTCTTTGCAAATAACAGAAAAAAAAGTACTTGCGATTTTTTATAAATAATGTTAGTATTACCTGCAAAGCAACGTAGAATCAAGTTGGGAGGTAGGACTGTCTGAAGCTAAGAACAGTAGCAGTGAGGAGAAGTCTTCCACAGGGAAGCAAATAAGGACTGGAATAAAGGTTTGCATGCTTTTTAAGAACTGGGAATGCCAAGGGAGGGTTTGTAGCAACGTCATTAATGAAGTCACAAACAGGGCGGTGATATGCTAAGTGAGGGGGCGGGTTTGAGCTTCGGTCCGAGGCAGAAACTGCTTTGTAAGAACGGCATAGTGCCCCTTTAAGTGTTGCTTATGGTAAATCTGTTTGTGTTGTTAGTAGCACAAGAGGTAGAATACTTGCTAAGCTGGGAGTTCTACTCCCACAGCATGTAGATGGATTGCTGTGCTGATACTATACTCTGTTGTACCTTTAAATGGGGTGGATGCTGCCGTCCTGAGAATGTCCTCTTTGGCGGAGATACCTAGTAACTATGAATGAACCTGTTATCAGTTTGCCATCCATTCCCTATTGTAATATTACTAGCTTATCATTTTTTATGCAACATAGGCAATTTATATCTCAAGGGAACAGGCACTTTATTTGTAGATGGAACAATGAAATAGTAAGTTGTTTGCTAGCAGCAACCTCTTCATTAGTTTCAGATCTTACATATTTCTTTAATGTGGAATTATTTAGATGACTTACTTCTGCAGAGATTGTGCATATTTACTGATACTGGTGGAATGTAGAAATTACTCAGACTTTTATGATAGAAATGTTCTGAATTGGGCAGCTTTGTCATTATTGGTTCATGCATTTTGTTTCATTGCTTACTGTAAAAATATTCAAAACAATAAATTTAAAATGTGTTCTAACAAGTGTGCTGTATTATACAAGGAATATACTTTAATTTATACAAGGAATATAATTTAATACAGTCAGGAAGGTGTATCAAAGAACACATTTATGTTTTGTGTGCAAGGGGCCTTCGATTTGAAAACAGCACAAAGCTAATCTTTATCCACCTCTGGCCAGATCCATTTTCTTTCAATGAGTGTTTCAATGCTGTTTCAATGTATGGGAGTTTCAAGGGCAGAGAAGTTATAATGCTATGTCTATTTTCATTGTAAGACTGTGTTTCTTTGTTTAGCAGATATCTATTAGTGTTTATATTATAAAATGTAAAATAAAAGTTTTAAATGAAATCCAAATAATCATTGTAGAAGTAAAGCAGAATGCACATTACAGTGTTTATGGTAAATGGGGCGAAATAGCGATGTAATGGGACACTGGAATGGCTGCAGAGGGAGTTTGGGGCCATATTTTGGTTGTCCTTCAGTTTGCATTGGAAAGTTGGTAGCCCACAAGTCCATTGGATTGGCGGGGTTACATAATTATGTACGCAAATTTTATGTTAATCAGCATACAGATTTGTACCTATTTTTATGGGCTTTTGTCCAGATTTTTGATGTTTCCAGGTTGAGAGGTATGGTCCTAGTCCTTCTGCTTTATTTCCCAGTTCTCTATAAACTTTTTTGAATCCTCAATGAATTGTTTATTTTGTACTTTTCATTTATATTTATCTGCATATCTTCTAAGTTTTTCTGCCTTTGCTGATATCTTTATTATTTGCAATAGTGCACTATAGATCCTGGTCTGTTCTAATATGGTGCATTGCTTTTATCACATCTATCTTTCTTAGTATTTTTTGTTGATCGGTTCCCTCTTCTATACTCTTCTAACAGTGGCACTTCTTTGTCTTAATTGCTTTATAGTTTTCTCTATTCAGTAATTCCATGCTGGCATTTGATTTCTTCCCTTCCTTTCCCTTATTGCCCTGTATTTTTGTGTAAGACTTTATCTGTTATTAATTTTGCTGTACGGTAATATATCCTTTTTACTTCTGTTATATTATGTGAATTTCTGTTAATAGTCTTGATTAGATTACTATCTTCATTTGTTTTAGCAGACTTCTAACATTTTGGGTTTTATAGAATTTCTGTAATCTATTTCTTTCATCGATCTTAATATTTCTATCCATCTCTGTTAAATCAAGCAACTCTTCCCATATATCTTTTTCTTCTTTATTCTCCATTTCCTGCATTCATTCTGCAGAAAAGTCTGGAAAATCATCTTGTGACATTCTTTTCAGCTGCATCCTGGGTCATCTGTTGTGCTTTCTTATGGGAACTCACTGACCTACCACTTCACAACACTGCATCAGAGTTGCCACCGTTTCCTGTTCCTTCCTTTGCTGTGGAATTACAACTGACATTTTGTACTGTTTTCCTACTGAAGGCTGCAGAGTATTGTCATGTGGCAACTGATAAGATGATTCCGATTCCACCCGTTTCTCCTTAATTCGGGGACTCACTGTTCCATTATGCTGCAATGTTGCCAACTAAATCCTTCACTTTTCAGGTAATCCATAACTTCAGTTTCTATTTCTGTAACTTCTCCATTAGTCATCCTATTTTCTACTTTCCCCCCTTTTTTTTTCTTATTTTTTGTATTGCACAATGTTCCATATCCATATGCTTTGCCTGTATTTCTCTTCACATTTCTTTAGTGCTACTTTTTGTATTGATTAGGTTTGCTTTCTCCTTTGCATAAGTATTGCACCATATTAAATCTCTCTTTCTTTCCTATGTCCATATTTCTTCTACAGATGTCTCATTGTTCCATTATGCTGTGACATGAACCATTATGCTGTGACATGAACTGTATTGCACTTTATACATTAAATTCTTCTGTTTACAGGTATTCCATAACTTCAGTTTAGCTTCTGCCTTGCTAAACTTCTGTTCTGCATCCCCCTCTGTGATCTTATTTTTGTATCATGAAATTTTCCACATCTCAGTGCCTTTGCCTCTATTTTTCTTCAAAAATCTTTGGGGCTGCTATTATTGAATTGATTATTTTGGCTTTCTCCTTTGCATAAATATTATACCATATCAGATCTCTCTCTCTTTCTTTCCCATGTCCATGTTTCTGTTTTATACCTTTCAAAAAATTCTAAGTTTTGTTCTTATATTTTTGCAGGTCCTCAGTCATTTCTTTTTCCAAACAGCCCAAGATTTCTTGGTCTATATAATGTTTTTTTCATGAATGTGTTGTATTAATGAACACAGATTTGCATTTGAAGCTTTTGACTGTTTTTCTTGTGCAAGTATTTTTTTTCCTCTAATTTCTCTCTTAATCTTTTTCAATATCTTCTATACGGCAATTCTTGGGATTCTTGTGTAATTGTAATAGCATATAGTATCTTCATCCTCAGTAGTCCTCTTTATAATCGTTATGGCTATTTTTGGCCTGTCAGTTTTCATGTATTTTTGTGGTCTACTACTTTCTTCTACAACATGGGGGCATCAGCCTTCTGAGCCTGGCCTAACCCCATTGTAGGAACCTTTCTATGTCTTGAGAATTAGACACTTTTTTATCCTGGAACTTGTTCAGCCAGCTGTCTTTTTTAATGCTCTAACCTACGTCTGTCCATGATATGCTATATGAATACAGTCTGTATACCAGTGTCATCTTGGTGAGATTTTGTAAAAACAGCGTCCACCTTGTGAAGGAAAGGGTTGGGAGGGTAGCCTAATGGTTAAGGTGTTTGCCTTACAAACACAAGGTGCAGGCTTTGAGTCTCACAAGGGATAATTGGCTAGGCTTAAAATGGTTTGCATGGGCAGTTAGCTTAGTACTAATCTATGAACTTATGAAACTATGAACTCATCAAGACTTTTGGATAAATTCAGTTCCAGCAATACTTCTCTATTTTGCTTGCAGATTACATCCTTTCCCTATGTTAGACCCCTCTTTATTAAAGCAAATGGCATACTGGCACACTATCCTCCAAGAGGCCTATCACCAGTGGTGTACTCCAGGGTTCTGTTTTTTGTACACCTTTATTTGACATCTATATCTGTGATATCAAATATGTCATTACTGGCCTCTAACTACCCACGGTTGTGGATGACTGAAGGCTTGGAGCAGTCATCAACTCCTCTGAAGACACTCAAACCCTCCAATAGGGACGCACTTGGACAGACTAATTATATCATACTCACAGTTTAAGCTGAATGCAAAAAAAAAATTGCATCTTATGAGTTTGGGAAAATGTAACTGTAATGCATCTACCACTTAAGTGACATCATTCTTAAAATAGCTACTACCATCAGAGACCTGGGCACCTTAGTGGACAATAAACTCTTCTTTGATCACCACATGTCATCTGTTATCCTCTTGGTCAATAGAGTGAGGATTGAGGCTCCTTGATTGCTGGGCCAGGGCACGGACGTCACATATTAATTGTTTGGCACCCGTAGGATATCTACACCCTATATTAATTGATTGGCAAATACTAATTGGCTTGTAGTGGTGTGGGTAGAGTGACTCCCTGTAGCTTGTGTACAGTGAGCTTTGAAGGTGTTTTGTACTCTAAATCAGCCATGCAGTGAATACCCAGAGTTCAGATCACAATTGTTTTATTTCTTTTGCTAGTTTAGTTAGTCAGGGTAAGCAGGCAGCATGTCAACAGAGGAGTATGGAAAGCTGACAAAGAGCCAGCTGGCTGAGATGTGCCAGGTTAGGGGACTGGTGCATAGAAACCTGACTAAGGCAGACCTGATTGCAGCTTTGGTTACAGCTGCATCAGAAAACAGCAACCAGGAGGACAATCAGGCTGGCAGTGGAGATACAATACCCTCGGAGATTGGACAGCTCAACCTTTCTGCAGAGGACTTAAAAATCCATCTGGAGCTAAAGAGACTTGAGTTGGAGGCCAGGCATTTGGAGATAGAAGCCGAGGAAAAGGAGAGACAGAGGCAGCATGAGAAGGAGATGCTGACTCTTTGCCAGTGTCATGGAGGTAATGGGGAAGGGAGTAACTAGACCCCAGAAGCACAACAGGTCAGTAAATTTCTTCCACAATTTAAAGAGGGGGATACTTTTGATAGTTTCATTAGTATGTTTGAGAGGGTATGCAAACAGTATAGTGTTGACCAAAGAATCTGGGTATGGTTCCTGATCCCATTACTCCATGGTAAACTGTAACTGTGTTGTCTAAAATATCTGATATTGACTGTTTTAATGACAATGTTGTTAATCATTGTTTGTTAGACTTGTTTAAACTAACACCTGAAACGTATAGGAAAAAGTTTTGTGTGCGTAGACGCAAGGCAGATGAAAGTGCGTGAGAATATGTTGCTGAACTGAGCACTTATTTCCATAGGTGGTTGAGTGGATGTCAGGTCACCACTTTTGAAGGGCTGGCAGACCTTTTGGTGAGGGAACAAGCCCTTAGCACTTTGCCTGAGGACATGAGGATCTGGTTAGCTGATAGACAATGTGCTGCTTCGGATGAGTTGGGGAAGAAAGGAGACCTATACCTGACAAGTAGGGCAGCCCTGCACACAAAGGGGACCCCCAGTACTGCTCATGGGTGTAAAGGTACCCACGGCGGGCAGCACAGACTGTTTCAACAGAATCTACCAGTCCAGGTACACGTCCAGGAGCTAGGGTTAAATGTTTTGAATGCAACCCAGGGGGGCCATGTGGGCATACAGGTGTCCACGGAGGCTCAAACCTACTTTTGTCCATGATACGCTATATAAATACAGTCTGTATACCAGTGTCATCTTGGTGAGATTTTGTAAAAACAGGGTCCACCTTGTGAAGGTGGCCTAATGGTTAAGGTGTTTGCCTTACAAACACAAGGTGCAGGCTTTGAGTCTCACAAGGGATAATTGGCTAGGCTTAAAATGGTTCACATGGGCAGTTAGCTTACTAATCTATGAACGTATGAACCTATGAACTCATCAAGACTTTTGGATAAATTAAGTTCCAGCAATACTTCTCTTCTTTGCTTGCAGATTGTATCATTTCCCTATGTTAGACACCTCTTTATTAAAGCAAATGGCATACTGGCACACTATCCTCCAAGAGGCCTATCACCAGTGGTGTACTCCAGTGTTCTGTTTTTTGTACACCTGTATTTGACATCTATATCTGTGATATCAAATATGTCATTACTGGCCTCTAACTACCCACGGCTGTGGATGACTGAAGGCTTGGAGCAGTCATCAACTCCTCTGATGACACTCAAACCCTCCAATAGGGACTCACTTGGGCAGACTAATTATATCACACTCACAGTTTAAGCTGAATGCAAAAAAAAAAATTGCGTCTGATGAGTTTGGGAAAATGTAACTGTAATACATCTACCATGTAAGTGACATCATTCTTAAAATAGCTACTACCATCAGAGACCTGGGCACCTCAGTGGACAATAAACTCTTCTTTGATCACCACATGCCATCTGTCATCCTCTTGGCCAATAGAGGTACACACTTCGCTCTACTCATCCCCGTTCAGGCCTATACTGTAATATAATCATTACTGGCCTTAACTACCCATGGCTGTGGATGACTGAAGGCTTGGAGCAGTCATCAACTCCTCTGAAGACACTCAAACCCTCCAATAGGGACTCACTTGGACACACTAATTATATCACACTCACAGTTTAAGCTGAATGTAAACAAAAAATTGCATCTTATGAGTTTGGGAAAATGTAACTGTAATGCATCTACCATGTAAGTGGCATTTTTAAAATAGCTACTACCATCAGAGACCTGGGCACCTCAGTGGACAATAAACTCTTCTTTGATCACCACATGTAATCTGTCATCCTCTTGGTCAATAGAGGTACACACTTCGCTCTACTCATCCCCATTCAGGTCTATACTGTAATACAATGGGCACTTTGTACATCTCCAAACACCTAACTCAACTTAAAAAATCTGCACAGTTCCTTCACTACAAAAATCTCAGGTAAGATTTTCCTAAGTTGTCCAGAGTGTCTAAAAGTCAGGTCTTTCTTCTTTGTTTCCTACAGACTACAAGAGAGTGATGTATGCCTGATCTACAAAGCAGTAACTGACCATACCTTTCAACTGTCCAGATTTTTGCCTCATATTTGTTTCTGTCCCTCATTGTATTTGTGGTTTTCTAGATTTTTGTGGCAAATCAGTGAGAACTGAATTTGTGAAGAGTGGATAAAGATAGATGAAGGCTGCCAGCCTAGCCAGATAGAATTTTGCAGATAATTCTGTCATTTGTAAATATGAATATAAACTACAGGTTTGTTGTCTTAAATGTAAAGAAATAGTGTTACATGTGGAATTGGAAATAAATGTGACAGCAGTGCACTCTACTGACCAAAGTAAAGCATGGGATGACCCTTTGATGTAAACAGTGGTGACAAAGAGTCTAGATGAAGGAATACTTTCTTTTGTTTTAACCAAGAGTTAAATTGCTAGATTTAAACATGCAAATGTATTTTTATTGCTCTGCTTCCTGACTAGCTGCAAGATAACAAAAGTTGATGTTAAGAATGTAAATGCAGTTTCTGTTAGCCCGGGAACCCAGGGAAGTGTGACAAATGACGTAATGTATAGCCTGGGAACCCCAGGAAAGTATGAAGAATGATGTAATGTGAATCAGAACTGCAATTTCAATTTAAACAGAGAGAACCAGAGATTATTAAGCATGTTTGCCTTGACCATCTAACGCTCTTATGCAAGTTATCTTTGACTTGTGTTTTCTCTTAGAAATAACTAGAAAGATTAGACTGTGTTTTTCTGTGATGTCAGAACTGTACTACTGAATTTTTTTAAGTATTTCTCTGTGATCTCTGAACTCTTGACTAGCACTATGTAGTAAGAAGTATTGTCTTGTGTTTTTATTATTCATTATTACATATTTTAAAACCTTTCAACTGTGGCTGTTTTGTGTAGAGATAAGTTAAGCTCTAGAGTACATTACATATTTATAGTGATTACTGTACAAGTCACTCCAAATAAGCCTTGACTGTTTAGTCACACTTACCAATTGGATAATAATATTTCACAGTAATAATTGGACACCCTTTTAAGGGCCTTTGAGTAGCTGATAAATATTAGCTGGGTGGTGGCACGTGGTACTACCATATAGTCTGGGTAATAGGGGCACAGCTGAAGAACCTGTGCCAGCCTTTTCCATGAGTGTCTGTGTGGTTGTATAAACTCTTATCTCAAAGTGTGTGTGTGTCAGCTACTTGGGCAGGGACACGAAGCACTGATGGGACAGAGGGGGTGCTGGAGATTTTAGCTTGCCCAGCTGGCTGAGATCTGGACCCTATAGCTGTGCCAGTGAGGAGTCTTATTGGGGACCTGGATAGCAACGGAGTGACCAGCCCCGGACTGACTTATCTCTATATGCTCTTAAGGGAAATTGTACTTTACTGTGTCTATTTGTTATCCTTTCTTCATATATGAAATGACCTCTCTTGTGTTAGTGGTGAAGAATGAGGCTCCTTGATTGCTGGGCCAGGGCACAGGTGTCACCGAATTCACTAAATAATGAGAGGCATTTGAATTTCAGACTTCATATCCTTCAGAAAATGTATAACACAGTACCTTTTTATTTTTAGCAGCTTTCTAAGTTTGAGAGTAATATTTAAAATGTGTCCCTATTTTTTTAGACTTTATACCTATAACTTTTGACTTTGTCCAGATTTCTTTTGTGCTAAAAGGTTGAGAAATATGTAACTGATGTAGTCCTGACTGATTTATTACATATCAGCAAAATTAGTAGTAACACAAGTACAGGATCAAGGGACTAAAATTGATGATGCAATAGGAATTGTTTTCATGATGGATATCTCTCCTAAATAATTTCTCAGCTATTGAAGAAAGTCCTGCTTTCTACAAAGTAAAGCATATCCCTCATTGCTTTTGAGTATAAATCAGATGATTGATTGGGAATTGACAAATTTCATTAGGCCTAGTCTGTAGAGGAGGAGAAGTTACTAGTTGAGTGTAGCAGTGGAAATACAGTGACTATTCTTCAAAATTCTTAACTGCTGTGTTCCCTAATAGCAGCCTGCGCATATTAACTGCATTATAGACTGCTTAAATCTACTGATAATACACTATAACTCTGAAAAAGCATAGTCATTTCCTTCAGAATTCTGTTTCATGGCCTCTTGGTGAAACACTAATAACTGTTTTCCTGTTTTACTTGTTAATAGTAATAATGGCTTTAGCAGACTGTTTCATGGCTGCTTTGCCCGGGAGAAACATGTATAGTCCATTGGCTGTGTCACTGTTTTTTTTTTCTTTTCTTTTTTTGTAACTGTAAAATGTAAATCCATTTCCAGCAGAAATCTTAAACATTTGTGCTGTCTTTCTATACATTTTTCATTCTGTCATTTAAAACAGCTTTAGTACCATATGTAAGGTTATATTTCTGCCTGTAAGCAATAGTCATGCTTTTGTCTACACAAATCTATGAATCATTCTGTAACTGCTTTTCAAGAATTCTCATAGTCATAGAAGCATACATATTAACATTGTGACCCAATTTATTTGCTTTAACTGCTTTTCTAAGGATACCACCTGGAACATTAGCTTGCATTTGCACACTTCTATTCACAGTTAAGGAAAAGCTGTCCCAGTTACTACTGTTTATGCCCTGAATATAGTAAAAGAATACATTGATGTCTTCAAACAGTATTAGAAAAATTTAAATGGCAAAATTATTTTATGATCGTATGGTGCATTCCGCACCAGCATCATACTTGCATATAGAGTTATCATAAGTTTTTCTGACCAAGAACATCATTTTTACTTCTTACATTGTGGTCTGTACTGTACTATATTTCATTGCATTCATATTATTTTTCTTATCTTTAACTACAAACTTCTGTTTTATTATTTGCTGACATTTGATTACCGGGAAGGTTTGATTGGGTAGGTGCACATTTTCATAGGAAGCCAGTTTTACAATTTTTCAAAAGTAATACAAAAACTTGTATAATTTAATTATACCAAATTTGACGTAATGTGAAAATATTGGTTAAGAATAGATGCAACTTATAAATTAAAAGGATTTAATATTTTGAGAAATTTTAACCATTTTATAGATAAAA
Organism: Protopterus annectens; assembly: GCF_019279795.1. Lineage (NCBI taxonomy): Eukaryota > Metazoa > Chordata > Ceratodontiformes > Protopteridae > Protopterus > Protopterus annectens. Next base: position 190,798,380 of record NC_056734.1, read on the forward strand.
TAATGGAATATTAGTTAACCCAAACAGGAATTGCAGTCTAAAGTGAGAGAAAAAACAGGGCTATGGCGTAGTTAGAAAAAAAGTTAAAGGAAAAAAATAGATTGAAGTAAGGAAGTGAGTGAAGAAGGGAGAGTAAGGTGGTTTAAGTTACCTGCTTGTTAGTATTTAGGGATATAGCTTATCCTGGAGTTGAACAAGTTCAGAGCCACTTTTGGCTAAGAAGTGTTTCAGAATGGTTTTAAATGAGGAAAGAGAGGGTACTGACATGCTGAGCAGATTTCACAGGTTTGTGGACACAGAGGAGTTTTTGGTCATTGGATTTTTTCGACCAATTGGGAACATAGTTGTGTCGAATGGTATTTAGTGCTGGACAAGTAGAGTGATGCTGGATAATTCTATAGGTAGAAAGCTCTATATATGTTAGTTGAATGGGTATCTCTAACCAAATTAGGCTGTTTAGTGCTACACAGTTTTGGGTTCTGAAAGGGATGTTTGCTACAAAATTTAGCAACTTTATTAAAATTGTTAAATCTTTGAATTTTGTGATGCCCGGAGATTAGTAAGGATGGAAATGGCATAAAGTAGTGAGGGGAGAAGGTAAGTAGTGGCAAATATAGTTTTAGTTGCATTGGTGAGAAGGTTTTTTGATCTGTAAAGCACCCCTTGTTTTGGTGATGTTTTAACGCAATTTTGTAAATAGGTTCATAGGTTGGTACTAGGCTATCGGCCCTAGCCTTATACATATCAATTCCCTGGCTATTTCTTCCCAGAATATTTACTTCCCTGGTCCCCTGTCTAGCAGGGTGACTGATGTGATCCCCAGGGTGAATTTCCTATCTCCCATCCAATCATCAAAGTTTGTTTTGAAGAGGGCCAAAGAGGCACTCAGCTTGACATGTATGGTCACACTATTCCAGAGTATGGGGAGTCTCTGGGTCAGGAACCTATCTCTCCAGCATGTTTTATTCATTGTGATGACTAGATTTAGATCCCCAGAGCATGTAACTCTGAGGGTTGGGATTTCTTTACGTGTAGCATGTCCAGCAGCACTGGGTTTGACATGGCCTTGTATGTTAAGCATTGATCACCTCTGAGTAGGTATAGCTGGAGTTTTTTTAGGTGGTCAGCATAGGGCATCTGCTTTAGGCCTGTGATTTTTTTAATGAGGTATTTCTGTGGCCTGTCCAATTGTTGCAGATGTCTTGTGAGGTACATAGCAAGTAGGGGGTTGTACTCTATAATGGGTCTAATGAGGGATGAGTACAGTGGGACAATGACCTACTTTTTTCTGGATGAAAAGCCTTTAGTGATAAGGTGTGCCACATAGAAGGATTTTCTGACTGTTGTGGCTATGTGGTTATCGAAAGTGAAATCACTGTCCACCTGTGTCCCTAAAGCTCTTATCACACTTTCGGTGTTTAGTGTACTGCCACTTATGTGGTAATTCGTGGGTGCATAGTTTTTCCCAAAGGGGATTACTATACATTTCTTGACATTGAGCTTGAGCCCTTGGCTCTGGCACCAAGCATCTGTTTCTGTAAGGCTCTTTTTTAGAATATCCACATAATTTGGGGATTCAATAATGGCTCCCAGTTTGCAGTCATCTGTGAACTTTGTTAGCCAGAGTCCCTTAGTGCTGGCCTGTACTTCAGAGAAGTAGATGCCAAACAAGAGCAGTCCTAGGACTGAACTCTGAGGTACTCCACTTGTCACTTGTCTGGAGCTGGATTTTGAGTCGGTTACTTTTACAGTGTGGGTTCTGTCAGTAAGCCAGTTGGCAACCCATTGAGTGACGTAGGGATTAATGCCCAGCTTAGTAAGTTTATCTATGATTCCAGAGTGGGGGATGGTGTTGAAGGCCTTTGCAAGGTCCAGATAGGCTGTGTGGACTGCCTTACCCTCGTCCACGGCTCTGGAGACTGATTCGAAGAAGTCAGTCCGGTTGAGGAGACAAGATCCGCCCTTTACGAAACCAGACTGGATGGGGTCTAGTGTTTGAAAGTTGCCAGTGGGTTTATAAGTTCAATGATAATGCATTCCATGGCTTTGCAGATCAGGCTCGTCAGACATTTTTGTCATCCCTAATGATTTGCTATAAGAAGTTACTTCAATGCTTTTATTATTAAGAGAGAGGATTTAAAATTGTGTTTTTTCATGAGATGGGGGTTTGGGGAAGAAAAGGTATGTTTTGAGGGCTGGTAGGGTCTGCATAGGTTATGAATTGCAAAGCCATGTTTCAGTAACTGTTAAAGATGCCTGGATAATTTTTTGAGATGTGCCAGGTAATGTGATATTCAGTATTCTGCTGGTTTGCAAGCACTACACATAAGTGTTGTTGCATATATCTGTTTTGACTTTGGAGTAATTTTACATAAGTACAGTATGTACATTTCTACATATCCTACAGATATGACTAATAGCTCTACAGTGTGTTTCTTACGGATTCACTTCAGAAGCTCAAATTTACAAAATCTCGAACTGCAAATAACCGAAACCAAAAGATCGAATTTCGTAAACTCGAACTTCTGAAGTGAAACCAAAAAAAAAAAGAAAGACAAACTTTGCTTTTGAAGGGGGGCTTCGCCCCCCCTGCACCCCCCATGTGGGGGGCTGTGCCCCCCACACCCACCCTGCTTAAATATACCAACTCCAAGATCGCGCTACAGTGGGGAAATGGGAAATCTCCCGTCTTGCGCTGTATGCGGAAGCGCAAAACGGGAGATTTCTCATTTCCTGTCAACACTGCAAAAAAAAATAAAACATTATGTACACACAGAGCATACAAGAATCCTTGCCTCTGTGTGCACGCAGTGTATTAAGGTAAGTAAACTTTTATTTTTAAACACTACACATATTCGATTTACTGAAATCTCGATCATATGGTCTCGACCATATGAAATTCGAGATTTCAGTATTTCGATTATGTGAAGTGTTCCCGTTTCTTACGCATGTAGTAAAATTGCTTGCAGTAGGTATGCTCTCTGACTGCTTGTTTACTTACCAGGTGCAGTCTTGGGTCCCATGCAATCACTGGAGATTCAGTGTTTGTTTCATTTGTTTATTTTAAGCTTCCGTTTACTACCATCTTTCACAGTGTTAACTTTGCACAGTTACAGTTCTTTAGTCACTCTTTTTAACTCCATATTTTGCTTGCTCACTTTATACTTATCTGAGGTGTTATTAGTTGTCAAGACTGTTCCTGTTAATAGGATGCCCCAACTTGATTATATTTATAGCATTTAGTTATCAGTGAGTTATGTAAGGCTCCAAAGTCATAGACTTAGCACTGTGTGTATTAACTCGGCAGCACAAGTACGCATTAACTGTTGAAATCCCGTGATTCTAAATGAAAAAATAACTTGCATACAGAAAGTAGTTCCTTGGCTCATATTATGTTGAAAATCCTTCATATATGACAGCTAACATGCCTCTCTCCTCCTCTTTAAAACAAAATGTTTTGAATATCTTAATTGCGGCTTCACCTATGACATGAAGGAATTTAAATGGATATTTTCTGGCTTCGGCAATTTCACTGAGATACAGTTAAGATTTCTTTGAGATTTCAGTTTTCATATGTTACCATGTAGCATAAATGACAATGGTTGTTAAAGCAAATTTTTTTTTACCCAGAAAATGAACTGTAGCAATGGCCTTTAGTCATGTAGCAGTACTTTGCGTGGAAAGAAAACCAAATTTGCAGTATGTGAGATGGAAAGTTGTTTTCTTTGAGAAAAATTGTAACATTACACATTTCCTAACTAACAATGTAAAAAGCAGAATTTTCTCATTGAGTTTTTTATGTTGAACATTGGAAAAAAAAATAGGTCAATACTGCCTGTAGCTGTAATTGCACAAGAAAAAATCAGAGAATGAAGAAAACTGCTTTAGAAATTTCAGAAATTAGTGCATCAAGAAAGTAATTTAGTGTCCAATACAACTTTATCTGACACAGTGTCATGTATATATGCGGTTATATATAGAGGCATAAACACTACAATTAAAGAATCTTTAAACATGATGTGCATTCAGCAACAGCTTTACTGAAAGCAGTGTGGTACATTGACCCATTTACCAGTAAATTCCATTTAAAAATACAGCTATATCACTACTATATAATAAAAGCTCACATATACTACATATAGCTACATATCTGAGGGCAGTTCTTCAGTGGGGGTGTATGATGAGGTTGTGGGGGTCAGCTGGTACCTGTACTGCAGGAAATGATAGAGCCATTACATTTCAGTAATAAAGAGAATTTTCAAAGCACATAAAGGTATTTTTGAGTGCCTTCCCACATGCAGCATTTTGTCATCCATTCCCATTTATCCCCCACAGAGAAGTATCCATATGCTTATATGCCTGGTGCAAAGGTACGCACACAAGCATGAATGCTGTTATGAACCCATATGTACACCTTATGACCATAGGCCAAGCATACATGCCTCAGGATTGTCACAACATTATGCATTCACATTATCAAAATATAGATTCACAACAATCTTTTCTTGTCATTTACTTTAAATCTGTTAAGTTCTCATAAGCTGGCTATATTTTATAGCCATGCTACAGTTTTTCCAGGCTTTTAATTTGCACACATTCTTGTGGTTATAACCGCATGTCTGTACATAATACAGAAACAGACATGGATTTCTTCCACAATGACTTGACTGTGTGTTTACCTCTAAGCTCTCATTTTTGTCTGCTGTTTTTCTGAAAGACATTATGTAATTTCTGTTGCATCATATATTGTTTTCATGTTGGGAAAGTCCCTTAAATATGTATCAGGCATATAGCTCATACACAGATGCGTACATGCACATTTGCACATGTACAGCTTGTACAGATCCAAAGGTATGCTTTGGATAGTTACTGCACTTTACTCAGATGTTTTCTCTGATTGTTTTCTAGCCACTTGTTTTAAGTACAACATGCATGTAATGTAAAGCTTGCAGGAAACCTCATCCAGTCTAAACCTCCTACATTTGAATGTTTGGATTTTTGCAAACAGTGTAATACAGTCATGTAACCATACTCATGAATGTGAAAGGCTACCAGCAGAAACTTTCCTCACTGTGTATGCCATATAGTAGTCCACGGCTATTTTTGTTTCTTTTCGTGGTTAATGCTGAGGTGTTGGTTCCCATGATAGCCATGATAAATGTTTACTGATGGGTATAATTTATTCATAGAGCTTATGCTCAACTAGATAACTTCAGTAAGCATTACAGTCTGTCTCTACCACCATTATTCACAGACTCACTCACTCACTTCAATTACCCTCACTGCTGCAGTCTAGGATATGAGTTCTGTATCATAAATGTTCTTCCTCCCTGTCTCACTGCTGCAGTTGCATGTTCTTTTATGTCTCCATTCAGAGTGTAAGCTGTAAATTGATTCATTAATGCATTTACCATTGTAGACTGGCATAATCTCTTAGGCTCAGGCTTGTAGTTTCATGGAAATAGCACACTTCCTCATATTCTAGTTGTGCAAGCAGATGAGCTTCAGAAATTTTATCAAAACACTGGGTGATCTACAGTTTTTGCTATTAGGAGAAAATGTCTTTCTTCTAATGTACAATGACCATGGAGTTGAGCCTTTATTTTAGGGGTGTTGTCTCCCCACATAACACTTTAATGTATTCTTTTTTTTCTGCAGGTGCCATTTTACAAATTTGATTTTTTGTGATTGGTATTTCCATAGTTTTGCTTTAAAGATTTAGACTAGCTCCATTTTGCAGTCATTCCTTCAGATGATCACTGTGGTATGAACAACAAATGCTGTCACTTATGCCTGTAGTCATCATTAGTTATGTGATATAACCAGAGAAAATTTTAAGATAAGAGGCGCACAGCCTCTCATATTTAATTTTATTTATTGACAAAGGAAGTGAATACTCTTCTTTCCTATACCCTTTATATCTATGTCCTAACACAGAAAAAGTATGTGAGTGTGTGTGTATATATATATATATATATATATATATATATATATATATATATATATATATATATATATAATATGAATGTGAGTATATGTGTGTGTGATAATTTAATAAAGATTTTGTTTACATTATGTATATGGGTAAATCATGTATAGCCGCTTTGCTCTTGATTGATTTGTCTGAATCCATTTTATAGTATTTTAAGGTTTCTGACCAGTATGAGAGCCCATGTTTCTGTCCATTCATCTTGTATGCTTTCATGATTCTTCTGATTAATATCACCATGTCAGTACTGAAGATCTTTTGTCTGTACTTTTGTGTTGTGTTTTACTAGTAAAGTGTTTAAAGCCAGTCATAGTGGTTTAAAAATTTTAAAAAGAGAAGTGGCACACACAGTGTGTTGTGACATGGAGAGGCAGCCAGTGCCAACAAAGAAGCTGCCAATGAATTTGTTCGGGTGTTTAAGTGTGTAGAGACTGAGGGTTTTATTCCCCAACAAGTCTTCAGTTGTGATAAGACAGGCTTGTTCTGGAAAAAAATGGCAACAGGACCTACATCACTCGAGTCGAGAGGAGAAGGCATTACCAGGGCACAAGCCAATGAAGGTCATTCAAACTGTGTTGCTGTATGGGAATGCAAGTGGGGATTTGACATTTAAGCCTTTGTTAGTCTACCACAGTGAATAGTTTTCAAGAAAAATAATGTGATAAAAAGCAAGTTACATGTAATGTGGAGGGCTAATAGTAAAGCTTGGGTCACCATGCATTTCTTCACGGAGTAGATGAATGAAGTGTTTGGCCCATGTGTGAAAAAATATTTACTGGAGAAAGATTTATCTCTGAAGGCTCTGCTTGTATTGGACAATGCTCCTGTTCACCCTCCAGGCTTGGAGGACAACTTGTTGGGGGAGTTTAATTTCATCACTGTGAGGTTCTTGCCCCCTAACACAACTCCTCTGATCCAGCCCATGGACCAGCAGGTCATCTCTAATTTAAAAAAAAAATGTACACAAAGGCTTTGAAGTGACATCAGATACAGAGTTGACCTTGAGATATTTCTGGAAAAGCCATTTTTATATCATCCAGTGCCTAAATCTTATTGATAAGACCTGGGGGGAAGTCGCTCACAGGATCATGAACTCTGCCTGGGAGAAATTGTGGCCAGAAGCGGTAACTCAAAGGGACTTTGAAGGTTTTGAGACTGAGCCTAGGCCTACAGGTATTGTTGAGGAAATTGTGACTCTAGGGCAGTATGTGGGCCTGAAGGTCAATGCTGATGATGTGGAGGAGTTAATTGAGGGGCATAAAGAAGAGCTGAGTATGGAGGAGCTACAGGATCTTCAGAGGGAGCAGCAACAGATAGTGGCTTAGGAACTGTCTTCACATCAGGGGGAGGTAAGGAAGGGTGTCCCCCAGTTCATTAATCAAGGAAATGTGTGAAAAATGGGTGAAAGTGTAAAATTGTGTTGAAAAATATCACTCTGACAGCTGTAACAAGCCACAATGTTAATTTGTTCAGTGACCAAACAATTTCCCACTTTAGAGGCATCTTGAAGCGCAGGCAAAAACAACCATCACTGGATAGGTTTCTAGTGAAAATTAAACCTGGTGAGTCTCAAGCAGGGTCAGTGGTGATAACAGACAGAAACAAAAAAGAGAAATAACCCCTGAAGGGCAGTTGCCTGAAATGTTTATGGAAAGGGACTCTCCTCCCAAACAGTAACATCTCTCCTCCTCACCATCTTCATCACCATCCCTTTAGGCCATATACTGTTTATTACTGAACCTATACTGTACAGTACTGTTTATTAATAAAATGCAACAGCTAAAGTGAACTTACACTGTTTATTAGTGAACTTGTACTGTTAGTAAAATACAACAGCTAAAGTGAAGTTATACTGTTTATTAGTGAACTTACACTGCTTATTAGTGTAATTATACTGTTTATTAGTAAAATATAATTCCATTAATACATATAAATACCTTATAAAATATGTATTTTCTGGGGGTCTGGAACGGATTAATTCAATTTACATTATTTTTTAATGGAAAAATTTGTTTGGTACTCATCGTTTTTGCCACTCATCGTGCCTTCTGGAACAAATTAATGAGTACCAAGGTAACTGACCTGTTTTTGTAACAAAGAAGTGAAGAAAGTCTACTACTCTCATGCTGGGATCAACTACTCTCCTTCTTTCTCTGACTGTGTTTAATTATGATTTGAAATACCTACTGTGTCACAAGAAAGAAAAACATATTTAACCGCCTAACAACAACAACAAAGAACTTTAGTAGTGCCCCCCACAATATAAACTGTACATCCTACTCTGATCTAAGGGATGCCACTCCCTCCCTCACCTGCAGTTCAGTTAACCTTGGCAGTTACCAGCTCATTTTGCCTTCACTGTCTTTGTTAAAAGATTAATCTCTAAGATGTTGTTATTAGTTTATTTGTCCATTCACAAACTTGGATCCATGTTACTGAAGGAGCTTGTTGTACCTTTCTGCCCTATGCAGGTGTTATGTTCAGATTCTGAGGGGCTGTTGTCAGTTTCATGGGTTAATCTTGAGACCTTGGGTTAATGTGCATTTTATTATCAAGCCCCTACCTGTGGGACCTTCTTCTGTTGTAGTTTTGAGAGTGTCCATCTTCAGCTGTCTTCAGGTTAGCAATAAGACTTACCTTTTTGACATGGCTTTTAATGGGATGAGATGAATAAAGTAACTAATCTAATTTAATCTATTTTATTGCTTCATTGTGTGTAGATTTAGATTTTAGTTCATGTTATTAGCGTTCATGTTTTATGTTTATATTGTGTTTTACACACTATACCGATAAATGAGTACAAATAACATGATTATTGTGTAAAAACACTGAAATAAACTTGAAATTGAAACTTAAATGTCATACAGTATGCCCATTCATGCTGGAGTAATGGCAGTCAGGTATTCCTAGTCTAGTTGAAAGCCCTGTCTTTCCTGTCCAAGAACCCTAATTGGTTCTCTGTTCCCTGGTGAGAGGTAGGGAGTGACCATCTTGCTGATCCTGGTGTGGTATCCCTTCCTGTCCTTTAGGGTGCACCATTTTCTTCCCTTGGTAGCTCTTCTGGGCACACAATAGATATATCCAGAAGTGAAGCTTGCCTCCACTTGCTAATTATTCCTTGGTTGTATATTGCAGCTGCACTGTAATAGTGCACTTTTGGCTGGTTTGGAACACCATTGGTGAGTACCTAGTGTTCCTGTTAGGTTTCCCCTGTGGTGAGTCAGAGCTGTGTCCTTCCACCAAGGATGGACAAGACAGCAGTGACCATTCACTCTCATCCTCCCCAGCCAACTGTTACAGGCACCAGAGCTGAACTCTAGTCACCTGCTTTGTATGCAGTACTCTATCTCCCTGTGATACAGAGTTGGCTTTAATCTGCTTTTACTTTAAGAAATAATTTTCTAAATAAAAAGGTGTGTCTTTTCTCTTTAAAAAAAAATTCTGTTTACAGTACTGTAAAATATAACCTAAATAAATTCTGGAGTTTCATTTATAAGTTCCCCAGTCCCTTGGAAATGTGTGTAGCATTATATTTATGTGACACTGGCTTTTACTTTCAGGTAACCAGCAAAAGTTTCCTGCTCAAGATTTGGCTTAGATCAACTTCTTATGTCCTTCAAATATTTCAAGCCACTTATAAACATAATTAGAATATTAATGATCATTTTGTGGGGAAAAAACTGCCACAATTAATAAATGAGAAAAACATTAAGACTCTAGAGGAGCTTTATAACTAACTACAAAACCATTTACCTTCAAATTATAATTTTGGCAGAACCTTCATCAGATTTACCCAATAAGGTAATTAATCATTTATTATGAATCATACTTCTCAACCTCTTAAAGCAAGAAATCTGGACAAAGCCATATATAAAAGTCAGACAAAGGCCCAAAAATAGGGACAATTTTTAAATATTGCTATTGCAGACATAAACTTGCTAGAATAACACGTTTTGCATTAACATGAATTTTCTGAAGGGTATAAAATCTGAAATGAAAAGGACTTCTTTTTCTTCTGTTTTCAAAAATCACCCCTCTGCTGTGTGCTCTCTCCATGCCCTCTCTTGAAGTTGGCAGTCTTTTTTTTTTTCCATTAGCGACCTGTTATACTTCTTGCAGCAAGAAGTCTTTTGTAGTGTTGGGCTGGTTCAGGAGAGGGGTACTTCTTCCCATTGTAAGTTTTGTTTGTTTATAGACTTATTTATTTTTTGTTTCTCTCTAAGCCCATGTGTAGTATTTAATTCTCTCTCTCTCTCTTCTGTTTTCTTCTCATTCCAGCTCTCCCAATTCAGCCTCCAGCATCTTAAATCCCATTTTTGTTTTATTTGCTAACTGTATATTCCCACTTGACATGTGTCCCTTTTCTGTGGTGACCCACAGTCTCTGGTTAGTTGGAGGTGGAAGGAGTTAAGACCTGTACCCTGCACTACAGGAATTAGTTTGACAGCTCAGAACCTTAATCCTCCAGTTTCTGGGAAACATTATTACTTTAAAGGTAGTACTTACAGGGTCTTTGGTATCTTTTATTGTTTTAAAGTAAATCTCTGACCTGACCAACTTACAGTTAAAATGACAGTATGTGCAAGTGAGTTTGTTTTGTGTGTGTATAAATATATATGTGTGTGTATGTATATGTGTGTACATATATATATTCATATATATCGTTATAGATAGCTACAGATATTTACACACACACAGCACTATCATAAGTTCAAGTATAAAGACAATGAATTAAACACCTTGAATCACAAAGATTTGAAAAGTAAAACAGAAAGAGAAACATTTTTTCATTTTTGTAGGATGCCCTAACACCACCACTCCAAGATCACACTACAGAGGGAAAGGGCAAATTTCCCAGTTCCCCACTGTTCTGCAGTCTCGCACAGTAAATGCTGGTAACATTTGATCAGCTACTTTTTTTGATCAGCTGTACCAGCTTTTCCAATTTTCAACCAAATGTTTCTCAATAAAATTAATATAACCTATATATTAACATATGTGTGTGTGTGTGTGTGTGTGTGTGTGTGTGTGTGTGTGTGTGTGTGTGTGTGTGTGTATATATATATATATATATATATATATATATATATATATATATATATATAGATATATATATAGATATACCGGTGGTGGTTCTGTGGTAGCGTTGTCGCCTCACAGTAAGACGCTGTCCGGTTCGATTCTCAGCTAGAGTGTCTTCTGCGTGGAGACATGCATGAATGGGCATACCTTCGTTGAAGGTTGTGCATCAGGGCTGGTAACTCGGCACGTAAAAATCATCTGCCAATTATTAGCGGACCAGAGTTCCGCTGTGGCAACCCCTAACCGGGAAAAGCTGAAAGAAACAACAACAACTGAAACAGCCGTACACAAACTAAGAAGAAAAAAAGCAAGTAACCGGTCTGCCAACCACAAACTGTTTATTGAATTGAGTGCTTTCATCAGGCGTTCGCCCCAAGACTTCTTCAGAATAAAAACAGCTGTAACCAACTTCCGTTTAGATAAGCAACCAGTCAAGTCACATGTATGAACAGTGCTAGAGTATTGGTTAAAAAACAAGAGGCAAAACATCATAAATTGAGAAACAAATGCATATAAAACCTGTTTTGAAAACTTTAAAAATCAAAATTGATCAACCCTAATCAAACAATGTTTAAAATCTGTCAACATATGTAGACTAAAAATTGAAAAATATTGCCAACATTATACTATATGTGAAATTCAGACTTTAATTTTAAATAACTTGAAATCGACACTGTTTCATTTAAACCAGGTTTGCTTGTAGCATTGCTTCTGAGCTGCCAGAGTAGTTCTTTGTATTCAAGAAATAACTCCATTGGCCCGCCCCTACTATTTTCAGTGCAGACCTGTTCTAAAACAGCAAACTTAAAGTTATGATTTGGGTGATCCGCTATGTGCTTGGATAATGCATTGTTGCCATTGACTTTCTTAATATCATAAACGTGTTGGTAAGTACATTTATTTAATGTATTGATAGTCTTACCAATGTAAAAACATTGACAGTCCTGGCAAATAGCAATATATACAAGGTGCTTACTGTGACAGTTGAACTTTTTATGCAAGTACACTTTACTGTATCCACTAATAAAAATAACATTGGTCTCCAAAATAAAGGGGCATTGCGTACAATGTCCACATTTACGCATATAACCCTCCTTTTTGGCAGTGCGATTATGTTCCCAAAGACTCTTTAAACATGTATCCCTCCTGTATATATAATACAAGGTTTGTCCTGAAATCTTGATTTACAATTGTCATCAGTAGTGAGAATTGTCCAGTTGTTAAACAAGATGTCTCTAATGCTGTAAAAAAGGGGATTAAAAGTAAGATTCATGGCATCAGTATAGGTAACCCCCTCCCTAGTGTTTAAAGCCAAGGTCCTAATGATGTTGGTCGGAAGCAAGGTGTTGGAATATGTGAGTTTTCTGTACAACGTAGAAATAAATCTATGATTCTGTAAATCCTTACTTATAGTAATGTCCAAAAAATTGATAAATTTCCTCTTTTGTACTTTAGTGAAAATCAGTACTTGAGTTTAAGAAACAAAAAAACTGCTCAAGCTATTCTTCATTTCCATCCCAAAAAATTAACAGATCATCAAGGTATCTCCCATAAAATCTGCAGTGCCTAAAAAGTGCATTCTCAAATACTGTGGTCAGTTCTCATTGGGTCAATACAGTGTTCGCAAATAGGGGGGCACTGGTTTTCAAAGGCAATGAAGTTGTTATGTAACACTAACTCCATAAGAGTCCTGAACATCAAAATCCTAGAGTGCGCTAAAGAAGTGAAAGAACACAAATATTCGTAAAACAATTCAGTGCTTGCCTGATGAGGTATAACTGTAAAAAGATCTTTGATATCCATAGTGATGAATATCAAGTTATCACTATGCAGATTACCTTGTATTTTTTTAAGGCAGTCCCAAGAGTCTTTAGCACGTGGTTGTGTTGGTCCAGAATGTGTTTTAAATTGTGGTGAATGAATTTGGCCAAGTTAAATGTTTTTGAAGCCTTTGCATCCACACTCTGTCTAAAAGGGGGATTTTCAATACTTTTATGTATCTTGGGAATGCCGAAAATTGTGGGAATTTGTGGATGTTTTTGTGTAAGGAAGTTGTGCTCACTTCGTGAAATTTGTTCATTTAAAAGCAGATCATTTAAACAAATGTCTATGTTTCTGTAGCAGATGTTAAGTTCATTTGTTGAAATCTCATCATAAGAATCAGTGAACAAATTTGTTAGCATTGTTTCAGCATACCTAGCCTGATTCATAATGACCAGTCCTCCACCCTTATCCGGCTTCATAATTCTGATAGAAGCACTCTCCCTGCACTTGCAGGACTCTTGCTGTGTGTGTGTCACGCGTTCAGTCCAAGAGTCCTGCAAGAGCGCAGGAACAAACTAATATTGAGGGGCATGTTAAAGCCCGAGGGCTCCCCAACTAAGTCTGCGTCGGGGAGGCCTTCGAAACCAGCAAAACCGTCGGCTCCGAGTTCCAAGCCTTCAGCTGCTGGCTCTTTGTCTGTGCCTAGATTGGCTCCGGCTGGAGCCGATCCCTCTGTGTCACAGATTCCTGTCTCGGCCCCACTCGGTGCTGATACCTCTGAATCCATGCATTCACGGTCGGCTCCGGCCGGAGCCGACGTGTCTTCGGCTCCATCCATATCTAAGAAGAGGTCAAGATCCCCTTCGTTGGAGTCCATCCATTCTGCTCCGAGATCCCCCCTGCTCTCGGAGCGGAGCCATCGGAGCCGATCTTCTCGGTCCTCCAGGCTTTCCGACCACGACCTTGAGAGAGTGGTAAGTAGGCTGTTAAAGTCTCAGGCATTGGCCCAAATGATCTGTAGCCCGTCTTATCAGATGGTAGCTATTACGACTCCACCAATTTTTCCTCCTTCGACTCTCCCTCGGAGTTCGGAGCCGGAGCTCCTCGGAGCCGTGACTTTTGTGGCGTCGGAGCCGATACCTCCCCCTTTGGCTCCTTCGTCTTCCGCTCCGATCTCCTCCTTGATGCCTTCATTGGAGGGATCCGGGCACCTGGTCTCTCTCGTCGGCTTCGAGGGGGTGAGTGGCATCGGACCATTGTCTGACCCCTTTCTCCCTCTCGGAGTGTCGGCGCTGGTTAGCTCGGCCCCGACATCAGCCTCGGAGCCTTCCCTGTCGGTGCGGCCTGGGGTTCCCACCTCTTCGGAGCAGGAACCTCTGGCCTTCCTGATAGGGGAGCCTTCGAGGTGATGAGGAGTGTACTAGCCCCCGGGCATAGTAAACGGTCAACTCCATCAGCTCCTCCCACTACAGTGCCTGCTGATGTCTCTTCCCACTCTCTTGCTCCCGGACCCAGAGATCCAACGCCTCAGGTTTCCCCACTGGGAATATCTTCCTCTGCCGTGGCTTCTCCTGACCTGTCAGCAGAGCCTCCATGTAAGAGGACATATAAGAGGAAGCATGTGGACTACCCTGAGTCCATTACATCTGACACCGACTTGGATGAGTCGGAGGGATCCCCAAAGTCCCCCTCTGAAGATGTCTCTTTCTCAGACATCCTAGAAATCCTAAAGCAGAGGGGGAACTGGTCTTCCCTTAATCCTTCCGAGGAAGAGTCGGTGTACCGGGAGGTGTTTGGTTCTCGACCCTCCACCTCCTGGGTGTCTCCGCCTTTCGACCCCCTTATGGAAGTAGTGGCTCGGAAGGCATGGTCGGCCCCGGATTCGGTGGAACCCACCCGTTGGAGGCCATCTAAATTCATCACGGCACCAGTTGACAAACAATTCTTAACAAAAGGTGTACTGGCAGATGCCATGGTGGTGGCTGCAGCCACCAAGAAGGACCTAGCTGATCCTTCAGTACCTATCCACCCTCCTAATAAGGATTCTAGGACCATGGATAGGTACGGTAAGCGGATGTTTTCTTCAACGACCTTTGCCATGCGCTCGCTGAATTACTTGTGTCACTTCACCCGCCTTCAGAGAGATATTCTCAAAGAGTTGGTAGAAGTCTTACAGGATCCGTCAGCTGCTGGGTCCCAGGATAAAATCAACTCACAGCTTGGAACCCTAAACTCGATTGTTAACTCCTCCATGCATCTCATTTCATATGCAGCCGATGGAGCGAGTAGGGCCGCTGGCACAGGAGTGGCCTTAAGGCGCCACGCCTGGATGCGGCTTTGTAATTTTGCGGACCCTTTCAAGGCGTCCCTCACAAATTCCCCTTTTGACGTTTCGGCTTTGTTCGGACCTCAAGTGAAAGACACCTTGACCAGATGCGAACAAGATGGCAAGACTCTTTCTGCCGTTGGAGTCCGTTTCTCCACCCCTTCAAGACCATACCCTAAGGGTCAGAAAGGTGGGAAAATGTGGTTCCGCAAATCTCAAGGAGTCATGCCTGACGCAAGAGGTCAGTTTACCCCCAGAGGCAAAGGGGGTAACAACAACAGATGCCGCCCTAGGGGCAGAGGGGGTCCGCAGAACCAGGGTAGCAGGGAGCCTCTCTCTGACAAACCCTTCCAGCATCTCTGAGATGTTGCCCGATTGTCCACCTTTGGAGGCAGTTGGGGGAAGATTGTCGCTGTACCCAAAAGCCTGGCTTTCCCTTACTCAAGACAAATGGGTACAGTCGATCATATCCGAGGGTTACAAAATTCCCTTTATCCAAACCCCAATTCAGCAAAAGGGAACCCTCTCAGACGTTCCACCCGGTCTAAGGGAACTAGCAGTACCAGAGATATCAAAACTGCTAGCAAAAAGAGCCATCCAGCCAGTCCCAGCAGACCAACTAGGATCCAGAATCTACTCAAGGTTCTTTTTGGTACCGAAAAAGACAGGGGACTGGAGACCAATATTAGATCTCAGCAAACTAAACAAGTTTGTAAAGAGAACAAGATTCTGGATGGTCACGCTACAGTCCATTCTACCCTTTCTGGGCAAGGACAATTGGATGTGCTCCATGGATCTTCAGGATGCGTACTATCACATCAAAATTCACAGGCACTCCAGAAGGTTTCTCTGCTTTCGGCTGGGGACTACCAATTCAGAGCCCTGCCCTTTGGTCTCACTACAGCCCCCAGAGTGTTCACCAAATGTATGGCAGCAGTTACAGCTTACCTGAGACGGCAAGGATTCCAGGTGTTTCCATATCTAGACGACTGGCTCCTCACTGCCACCACCAGGCATCAACTTCTCCAAGCCAGAGCTTACACCATTCACATTTGCAGAGGGCTAGGAATCTCTATAAATTTTGAAAAGTCTGCCTTGTCAGTCTATTACCTTTATAGGCGCCAACTTGGACACCATACAACTTTCAGCAAAGTTAACAGATCAAAGGGTCTTAGATATTCAAAACCATGTCCATGTTCTTCTTCAGAGCGACAAAATTCAGGCCAGGTATGTCCTGAGAGTATTGGGTCTTATGGTGGCCGCCATAACACTTCTTCCTCTTGCACGTTTTTACATGCGTCTTCTACAGTGGATGCTTTTCGCCCAATGGTCCTTTCAGTAACTCCCTATGCACCACAAGATCATGATAACTCCAACTTGCAAAAGTCATCTGTCCTGGTGGATATTGTCCCCTCAAGTCCATCAAGGCAGACCTTTCGTTCCTCCTTCCCCAGTCACCACGGTTACATCGGATGCCTCCCTGATCAGGTGGGGGGGGGGGCATTTTCAGGGCAGGATGGTCCATGGCACTTGGCAACCTTTCGAATGCCACCTGCACATAAAAGTCCTAGAGATGAGAGCAGTGCTTTTGTTGCAAGCTTTCCATGACTCTCTTCCCCTGGGAACTATTGCAATCCAAACGGGCAATATGTCCGTAGTGTGGTATATCAACAAGCATGGCGGAACCAAGTCCTATCCCCTGTGTCGAGAGGCACTCAGACTTTGGCAATGGGCAATCTCCTCTCAGTGGTTTCTGATAGCAACGCATATCCCCGGGAAGTCCAACATCATAGCGGACAGGTTGAGCAGAGCTATACTCATGCCACACTTGTGGTCTCTCAAACAATCTGTGGCGGAAGAGATTTTTCAGAAGTGGGGCCTTCCTTGCTGCGATCTTTTTGCTACACCCCAAAACAGCAAATTCCCCGACTTCTTCACCCTCTTCCCCCTTCCAGGCCATCCCCTCAGAGACGCTCTAGTCCAAGATTGGCCTCGGGGACTTCTCTATGCCTTTCCACCCTTTCCTCTAATCCCACAAGTAATTCAGTAAGCAACCGCCTTGAGAGCCAAGTTGATTCTCATTGCCCCTTATTGGCCTCGACAGATATGGTTTCCGTTCCTACATCATTATCTTTTGGTACAGCCTTGGCATCTGGACCCAGCTCCAGATCTGTTGACCCATCAGTCGGGGCAGCTGCACCAATCCCTACATTCTCTCAACCTCACTGCTTGGTTGCTCCACTTCCGTCTCTAGCCAGGCTTCCTATGATTTCTAATCCCGTCCGGGATATCATAGTAGCTTCCCTTAAATCTTCCACCAGAAGGATTTACACTAGTAAATGGAAACGTTTCTCCTTCTGGGCAAGGGCAAGGAATATAGATCCCTTTACTGCCCCAATTCATTCGGTCTTGGACTTCCTAGCTGAAATTTTTCATTCAGGGTCTTCTTCCTCTACAGTAAAAGTTCAGTTGGCAGCCATATCGAATTTTCATATAGGCTTTTCGGACCACAACATCATGTCCCATAAGCTTTGCAAAGCTTTCCTTAAAGGTGTATTTTTACTTAAGCCTCCAATCAAAGACCCTCCACCTCAGTGGGATCTTAATTTAGTCTTAACATCCTTGATTCTTCCCCCCTTTGAACCTGCGGTCTCCTGTTCATTGAAATTTCTTTCCTGGAAGACACTCTTCCTAGTCACCATTACTTCTGCTAGGAGAGTATCTGAGCTTCACGCCCTCTGCATTCGTCCTCCCTACTTAATCTTCCATAAAGACAGAGTTTTTCTAAGGACTAATCCATCCTTCTTACCCAAGGTGGCTTCGCAGACAAATTTAAATCAATTGATCTCCCAGTTTTTTTCCCAAACTATACTAATAGAGCGGAGCAAAAGCTACATTATCTAGATGTTCATCGCCAGCTCTGGTACTATTTGGATAGAACCAAACAAATAAGGAAGTCTGATCAAATGTTTTTATCGTATGCAGAAAATAAGAAAGGCCTTCCTGTATCTAAGGTAACCCTATCTAGGTGGCTGTCTTCTGTGATTACATCTATTTATCAATTCAGAGGCAGAGAATTGACTTCTAAGCCAAAAGCCCATTCAACTAGAGCACTAGCTACATCTACAGCTTTTCAAGATAGACTACCAATAGACACTATCTGTGCGGCAGCCACATGGGTCTCTCCTCATACCTTTGTTTCGCATTACAAATTGGACATGGCCTCCAGGGACAGAGCAAAATTTGGTTCCACCGTTCTCAAGAGTCTGTTCCAATGAGCCACCCAGGATGAAGGTGCTAGGGACGCGGTCCCATCCAGCAAGAATAAAGGCGAGATTGACAACTTTACATTGAGAAGTTGTGTACCTACCATAACGTTCCATGTTAGTTGTCTTCTCTCGCCTTCTTTCTTGCATCCCACCTACCATCCCCCTAGCCTGGACAGACCGAGAAGATCTTCCCTTTTTTGAAGGGTCCTTATATTCCCTTGTTTCACCATCTAGGTGTCCTAGGACAGCTATAGTGTAGATAACGATCTTTGGGGGGTTTTATCCTTCTTCCTCCTCCTTTCCAGTTGGAGGATTTTTTATTGGCCTATGCTAGGTTTTCAGCTTCTAAACGAGATCTGGGGAGTTATCGCCTAGCATCATGGGATATAGTGTTGCCTCGAGCCGGTAAAATTAGCTCTCGAGCTTTAGTAAGTGGCCGAGTCAGAGCCGAGGATCGGCTCTGAACCCATTCAGCAAGAAAGAAGGCGAGAGAAGACAACTAACATGGAACGTTATGGTAGGTACATAACTTCTCATTCATCACTATGGATATCAAAGATCTTTTTACATTTATACCTCATCAGGCAGGCATTGAATTGTTTTATGAATATATGTGTTCTTTCACTTCTTTAGGGCACTCTAGGATATTGATGTTCAGGACTCTTATGGAGTTAGTGTTACATAACAACTTCATTACCTCTGAAAACCAGTTATTTAAACAGAAAACAGGAGTGGCAATGGGGGTGGCCTGTGCCTCCCTATTTGCTAACACTGTACTGACCCAATGAGAACTGACCACAGTATTTGAGAATGCACTTTTTAGGCACTGCAGATTTTATGGGAGATACCTTGATGATCTTTTAATTTTTTGGGATGGAAATGAAGAACAGCTTGAGCAGTTTTTTTTTGTTTCTTAAACTCAAGTACTGATTCACTAAAGTACAAAATAAGGAATTTATCAATTTTTTTGGACATTACTATAAGTAAGGATTTACAGAATCATAGATTTATTTCTACTTTGTACAGAAAACCCACATATTCCAACACCTTGCTACATTTTGATAGCTTTCACCCCGTCCATCAGAAAAAATCTTTAGTTAAAGGACGGGGGGTATGGTTAGCAAGGATGGTCAGTGATTGGACACTATTTTTACAGGAGATTGACAAGCTTAAGGGTATGCTTACTAGAAGGGGGTACCTTTGTTGACTCTATTTTAAATGAGTAAAGGAAAAAAGAAACAATGGTCACTTTTTTCCACTTTTGGGTTTTGCCTTGGATTCTGGTCTGACCAATATCATTAGGACCTCGGCTTTAAACACTAGGGAGGGGGTTACCTATACTGATGCCATGATTCTTAATTTTAACCCCCTTTTTTACAGCATTAGAGACATCTTGTTTAACGATTGGACAATTCTCACTAGTGATGACAGTTGTAAATCAAGATTTCAGGACAAACCTTGTATTATATATACAGGAGGGATACGTGTTTAAAGAGTCTTTTGGAACATAATTGCACTGCCAAAAAGGAGGGTTATATGCGTAAATGTGGATATTATACGCAATGCCCCTTTATTTTGGAGACCAATGTTATTTATATTAATGGATACGGTAAAGTGTACTTGCATAAAAAGTTCAACTGTCAAAGTAAGCACCTTATATGTATTGCTATTTGCCAGGACTGTCAATGTTTTTACATTGGTAAGACTATCAATACATTAAATAAACATATTTACCAATACGTTTATGATATTAGGAAGGGCAATGGCAATAATGCATTAGCCAAGCACATAGCGGATCACCCAAATCATAACTTTAAGTTTGCTGTTTTAGAACAGGTTTGCAATGAAAATAGTAGGGGTGGGCCAATGGAGTTATTTCTTGAATACAAAGAACTACTCTGGCAGCTCAGAAGCAATGCTACAAGCAAACCTGGTTTAAATGAAAGAGTGTTGATTTCAAGTTATTTAAAATTAAAGTCTGAATTTCACATACAGTATAATGTTGACAATATTTTTCAATTTTTAATTTACTTATGTTCACAGATTTTAAACATTGATTAGGGTTGATTAATTTTGATTTTTAAAGTTTTCAAAATAAGCTTTATATGTATTTGTTATTCAATTTATGATGTTTTGCCTCTTGTTTTTTAACCAATACTCTAGCACTGTTCATACATGTGAATTGACTGGTTGCTTATCTAAACGGAAGTTGGTTACAGCTGTTTTTATTCTGAAGAAGTCTTGGGGCGAACGCCTGACGAAAGCGCTCAATTCAATAAACAGTTTGTGGTTGGCAGACCGGTTACTTGCTTTTTTTCTTCTTAGTTTGTGTATGGTTGTTTCAGTTATATATAGATATATATATATATATATATATATATATATATATATATATATATATATATATATATATATATATACACACACACACACACACACACACACACACACACACACACACACACACACATATATGTTAATATAGGTTATATTAATTTTATTGAGAAGCATTTGGTTGAAAATTGGAAAAGCTGGTACAGCTGATCAAGAAAAGTAGCTGACCAAATGTTACCAGCATTTACTGTGCGAGACTGCAGAACAGTGGGGGACTGGGAAATTTGCCCTTTCCCTCTGTAGTATGATCTTGGAGTGGTGGTGGTAGGGCATCCTACAAAAATGAAAAAATGTTTCTCTTTCTGACTGTTTTACTTTTCAAATCTTTGTGATTCAAGGTGTTTTTTCATTGTCTTTATACTTGAACTTTTGATAGTGCTGTGTGTGTGTAAATATCTGTAGCTATCTATAATGATATATATGAATATATATATATGTACACACATATACATACACACACATATATATTTATACACACACAAAACAAACTCACTTACACATACTGTCATTTTAACTGTAAGTTGGTCAGGTCAGAGATTTACTTTAAAACAATAAAAGATACCAAAGACCCTGTAAGTACTACCTTTAAAGTAATAATGTTTCCCAGAAACTGAAGGATTAAGGTTCTGAGCTGTCAAACTAATTCCTGTAGTGCAGGGTACAGGTCTTAACTCCTTCCACCTCCAACTAACCAGAGACTGTGGGTCACCACAGAAAAGGGACACATGTCAAGTGGGTATATACAGTTAGCAAATAAAACAAAAATGGGATTTAAGATGCTGGATGCTGAATTGTGAGAGCTGGAATGAGAAGAAAACAGAAGACAGAGAGAGAGAATTAAATACTACACATGGGCTTAGAGAAAAACAAAAAAAATAAATAAGTCTATAAACAAACAAAGAAACAAAATAAAGGACACTAGCGAACCACAGGCACAAAATGTCAAAAACCACGAAATAACCTGAAGGGTGTAAATTCACCCAGCACTGTAAACACCCAGTAAAAATTGAGTTTCTTATAAAGTCCAAGGCAAAACTGCTATGAAGAAGTAAAGAATGAATAGTCCACAAGCTTCTTAACGTTTATTCAACCTTCCGTTTTCGTCCACAACTTCATCAGAAACATTTAAAACCCTCCCCTTCATGCCTTATATAGTGCAACCAATTAGTAACAAAAACCAATTCACATTCAAATATTCAACAGTTAAATACATAAATGCCAATATAAAACCTTCAATTGGAACAAGTTTCTAAATAAACAAATTATAAAAGTATTTAACAACTGTTCTAAAATCAATGGTTCACAACACAGTAATCAAAGAGAAGCAATGAACCAACCACCAGGACCAATCAGCTAGAAATTTAAAACAAAGGGAACCACCAGATAGTAGAGCCAAAATTGTCCATATACTGCACGTAGAAATACAATGCCTTCATTAGAATGAAAAGATGCTATAGAATTGAGCTATCTTTTATTAGTGAACAAGAAAGAATAAAGCGCACAGCGGTTAAACCCACGCTCATCAGATTTCATTAATTTACTAATCATTTATAGTGCCAAAAGCGGAGAATCCATCAATTACAACCAAGCCAAAAAAATCAAATCATATACATGTTGCTAAGCAACTGTTGTACTAACAGCACATCAACATTAAAAACATCAATATAAAAAACACATAACTAGGTACGTAAACCTGTAGTATAAATGTAAACATCAAAATGTAAAGTCTAAAACCATGCAGTATTTCTAAACAGACTCATTTTCTTAAAATCCACATTATTGAACTCAATTTGTGTTTGTAGCCATGTCAACCTTGAAGTAATATTCAAGGAACTATGCTCCTGAACGGTATATTTAAACTAAAACACTATACTCTATGGACCCAAACATTGGGGGCATAGTGATCAAAGCAATCACATTCTTCCGTCCATTGTGTTTTAGACTACAGTCACTGCTCTAATAAATACGGAGCTTTTTATCAGACTAAAAACATTCAGTCATGAGCCTAAATACTTTTGCATTAAAATGCTGGGGGATTATTCCAACACAAGCACATCCGCATTAAGGGTATATTTACATTAAAACACCATGATCAACAGACCCGAATATTAGGGGCATAGTGATCAAAACAATCACATTCTGTTTCAAACTGCAGTTACTAACTATGAATCGGGCTGTGTGCATGTAGTCATAAGCCTGAATATTTATGCATTGAATAAAATGCTAAAAGATTATTCCACCACAAGCACATCCATGTTAAAAAGCGTGGATATAGAAGGCATATGTAAGCACGTGAATATAGGATATAGGCATATAACCATATTATTTACATAAAACAAACTGATTTTGTATTAAGCTTCATTGTATGGAGCGGTGTTTGGCTTACATTAATATCAACCTGAAAACTAAATTCAGAAGCTGAATTCTGAACAATACGTAATCATACTAAAGAGCCATGGCCAGTAAAACCAAACACAAGTGAATATAGAATCAGAACAATGACATTGGTTCATCCATTCTGATAGGGACTATACTTCGTTCAGCGATGAACACAAAACCACTAAACAGGCATTGTTCATATACATAAAACTCAAATATCAATTACAAGAAGATATGTATAATAAAAAATGTAATATGTGCAATGAATGAATAAATAGAAACAAAAATCATGTTCGGTCCATGAAGAGACTTATATGTAATCACAAATGAATATGATTATCGGGACAAACACATTGGCCCATCCATTCTATATCCACGCTTTTTAACATGGATGTGCTTGTGGTGGAATAATCTTTTAGCATTCTATTCAATGCATAAATATTCAGGCTTATGACTACATGCACACAGCTAACTGCAGTTTGAAACAGAATGAACGGATTGTTTTGATCACTATGCCCCTAATATTCGGTCTGTTGATCATGGTGTTTCACAAATTGAGTTCAAAAATGGATTTTTAAGAAAATGAGTCTGTTTAGAAATACTGCATGGTTTTATTGATGTTTACATTTATACGTTATGTGTTTTTATATTGATGTTTACATGTATATGATTTGATTTATTTGCTAATTGGCTTGTTAATTGGCAGTATATGGACAATTTTGGCTCTACTATCTGGTGGTTCCTTTGTTTTAGCTCTTCTAGCTGATTGGTCCTGGTGGTTGGTTCACTGCTTCTCTTTGATAACTGTTCTAAAATATAATTATGTTAATATTGAATATCTAGACTATTCATTCTTTACTTCTTCATAGCAGTTTTGCCTTGGACTTTATAAGAAACTCGATTTTTACTGGGTGTTTACAGTGCTGGGTGAATTTACACCCTTCAGGTTATTTCGTGGTTTTTGATATTTTGTGCCTGGGGTTCGCTAGTGTCCTTTATTTTGTTTCTTAGTTTATTTTGGACACTTCCTTATCATTGGTTACTATAAACAAACAAAACTTACAATGGGAAGAAGTACCCCTCTCCTGAACCAGCCCAACACAACAAAAGATTTCTTGCTGCAAGAAGTATAACAGGTCACTAATGGAGAAAAAAAAAAGACTGCCAACTTCAAGAGAGGGCATGGAGAGAGCACACAGCAGAGGGGTGGTTTTTGAAAACAGAAGGAAAAGAAGTCCTTTTCATTTCGGATTTTATACCCTTCAGAAAATTCATGTCAATGCAAAACGTGTTATTCTAGCAAGTTTATGTCTGCAAGAGCAATATTTAAAAATCGTCCCTATTTTTGGGCCTTTGTCCCACTTTTATATATGGCTTTGTCCAGATTTCTTGCTCTAAGAGGTTGAGAAGTATGATTCATAATAAAGAATTAATTACCTTATTGGGTAAATCTGATGAAGGTTCTGCCAAAAATTATACTTTGAAGGTAAATGGTTTTGTAGTTAGTTATAAAGCTCCTCTAGAGTCTTAATGTTTTTCCTCACTTATTTATTAATTGTGGCAGTTTTTTCCCCACAAAATGATCATTAATATTCTAATTTTGTTTATCAGTGGCTTGAAACATTTGAAGGACATAAGAAGTTGATTTAAGCCAAATCTTGAGCAGGAAACTTTTGCTGGTTACCTGAAAGTAAAAGCCAGTGTCACATGAATATAATGTTACACACATTTCCAAGGGACTGGGGAACTTATAAATGAAACTCCAGAATCTATTTAGGTTGTATTATATATTATTATATAATGCCTGACGAAAGCGCTCAATTCAATAAACAGTTTGTGGTTGGCAGACCGGTTACTTGCTTTTTTTCTTCTTAGTGTATATGTATATACATATATATATATATATATATATATATATATATATATATATATATATATATATATATATACACATATATATATATATATATATATATATATATATATATATATATATATATACACAATACACAATATACACACACACACACACACACACACATACATATACAGATAGACAGATATAAAGTGTGGGTCTACTTTGACCCTTCAAAATTACAGTTCATCAAACTGCAATTTCATGAGTTTTGTTTTCGCGAAAGTGCATTTATTCAAAAATGTACTTTTGCAAAAATAGTTCAGCGAAATGAGGTCACAGGTTTTTCCATGGTGTATGGGAGGGGAGCTTGTTCGTTGTACATCACAGTACAGTGAGGATAAGGGAATGTTCCATTTTCCCCACAGTAGTGCAATCTTGGAGTTAGTATAAATAAATATTGGGGGTGTGAGGGGGCGCAGGGGGCTTGACCCCCTGCATACATGTGTTTAGTGTATTTTTTTTATTTTGTGTTTCAGTGAGTCAGTTTTATCGAAAGTGCATTTTTGAATAAATGTATTTTCGTGAAAACGGACTCTGAAATTGCAGTTTAGGGTAATCCATCGAATGCTGCTGTCTTGGAAGTCTGTGTTATCAATTTTATAATCTTGAAAGACTGGCTTAATGAAGAAAGTAAAAAAAAACTATCTTTTTTTTAGGGGAGAGCCCTCCTTCACCCTCACATGGGTGACTAAATCCCACAAACCTCCATTAACTTAATTATACCAATTCTGAGATTGCATAATACCAAAAAAGAGATTAATTCCCCAGTGTGGGGTAGTCCATTTCTCAGCCATACTTTTCAAAATATGTTTTGTTCAATAATACAGAATTTAACAAAATGTATGTGAAAAATTGTGCTTTGATAACCTACCTTTGCAGTGTCAGTGGTGCAGCAGGTAGCACATTCACCATTAGCGCAGAAGGCTGTGGGTTCTATTCCCACACCAAGTAGATACATTGCTAACACTGCAGTACAGTATGGGGGGGGTGTTACATTCCTGTGTCTTCCATTCTTCAGATGAGACCTTAAACCAACACATCATTTGCTTGAGTCGATAGTGGTTCTGTTGGCTGTAAAAGATCCTAGAGCACCTGTCAGAAAGAGCAAGGGTCCTTTATTTATATACAAAAATAACTCTTATTTACAAAATATTTATATATTTAAAAATATTTACATATGTACAAATATATAAATATAGAAATATTCTACACATATTCATCATTTCCTATTAGACCCCAACTCCTTTTTTCCATAACAACCATCTGATTTGACTTAATATTGGTGCTAAAATCCATTTACCATTAAACATAATTTCACTTATTCTTTCATTCCATATAACCCATGTAACATAAAATTACTTTTTTATGTATTATTTTAACATGTTTTTTCTTCTATTCTTATAATATCCAGATGTAATCATATCCATCTTTATTGTATCAATTTCTGTTATATGTTTATAGCTTTCCCCATAACTTTTTTAGTCCTTTACATTTCAAAAACATGTTTCATACTTTCTGCTTGACAATGTTAACATATTCTTTCACTTTTCTTTTTATATGGCATATTTCATTTTAATGGCAATTTATGTATTATCAGTCTCCACAAAAAATCATGGCATTCTACTTTCCTAATTAGACCATTTGCTTATTATTTTATAGCCTTAATTTTTTATTATTTTTATAGCTTTAATTTTTTCATCTGTTATATTCTCCCATGGATTTGTATAGTGATGTTTATCATTATATTCTTATACCATACTTTTCTGTCTTTCTCTATAGTCTCAGTTTTTATTTTCCACAGATTTTTTTTCTTGGTAACATTTTATTTCTTGATTTATACACTCTTTTTCTCTTTTACTGTCATCCCCCAAAATGTATTAAATTTATATGTATACAGTTTTACTACTAATCTCTCATATTTTTCATTTATCCACATATGAATTTTTACAAATTTAATGAAGCAGCATGTACCACTGGGTTAATTAACTCTAAACCACTTGTAAATAGTCTAGAACACCATATAAATGAATATGTTATCTGCAATAATTCCTTTTCAAATTTGGCCACATAAATACACTTGTTAAATGTGCTATTTTTCCCATCAGTATGTGTGTATATATGTATTTATTTATTGCATTTGTTTACCAGGAAGGTCCACTGGGTGTAGTGGAGGCCCAGGGAGAAAAGCTCCGCATACATTTAACAAGTAGATACAAATACTAATACATACCAGAGTTAGCAGATATTATATAGCAACAAGCTTGGACATACCTTAACAAGTCAGGTGCAAAATACAAATACATACCAGAGCTAACCGGTATTGTACAGTAACAAACTTGGGCATAGTATGAGCAAAAGTTTTGGATTATTTTTTGTAGATATTACCCAGTTACTGCAAAACAGCAAAATGTTCCAATTATTTATAAACATACTACCCAATTATATAATGCAAGTAATTAACATTGTTAAAGGACATTGTGCAAGAGAAAGTCAGCATAGAGATTATAGATTGCTGAGGGTATGTGCACATGCGATGCCAGTTTTTAGATATTGACTATTAAGATATTTGAGGTGCTAGTAGTGGAAGTTGTCAAGACAGAGTGATGGCTCTGGTGGTTAGTAATGGAGGTAAGAGGAAGACAGAAGACAGTGAAAGATAGCCTGGAGAGAAGAAATGTGTTTGGCAAGTGGGGTTTGCTTGTAGAGAGAGTTAGGTGACACACCAGCAAGCCATAGAGAAGGTGGAGCAGTGTTGAGTGAGAGTTATGTTGGCATGATGGGCATAGCCAGTCTGAGAAAAGATGTTGTCTAAGGGACATCTTAAAGAGAGCAGGATTACAGATGGAGGTGCTTGAAGTTGGGCGAGAGTACTGAATTTATCAAATAAGCATTTTTCTGAATAATAATTATGTTCTCCAGAAAAGGCATGTTTCTTCTGTTTCTTCTATTGTTTTTCCCCATTGAATTCTACTAACATCTTTATTCCAAAAATGTATACCCAACACTCACAAATTTCATTCATTGTAAAATATATATCCCTGATCTTTACTACCTCACCTAACATTTTACTTTTCTCTTTATTTAAAGCCATCACTATCATCTCTAGACACTCATTTGTACAAAGTATTACTTCTTTTTTTCAGATTTATTTTTTTTTGCAGTTATTATAATGTACGGACGTAGCGTTGTTACCTCACAGCAAGAGGTTTTCCCGTTCGATTTTCGGTTTGGCTTGGGAATTCCTTCTGTCTGGAGTCTGCATGTCCTCCCCGCGGTTGGGTAGCATTCAAAAGACATGCGTGTGTAAATGGGCGTGCCTTTGTTGAAGGTTGGGCGTCGAGCTGGCACCTCGGCATTTCATAAAAATCTACTGATAATCATTAGTGGACCGGAGTTCCGCTGTGGCGACCCCTTATCAGGAAAAGCCAAAAGACAAACAACAAAAACAACATTATAATGTCATCTGCAAATGTTAGCAGAACTGGAATTCTTAACACTTCAGATGTTGTGTACCCTGCCTCCTTCATTTTGTAATTTATTTCACATACTATCACATTCATAACTAATGCAAAGAGTATATAAGTCACTGGACATCACTGTCTTACACCACTCTTCATATGTACCTCTTGGCTTATCCAGCCATTTATAAGTATTTTTATTTTAATATTACTATATGCTGACATACATAATTTCTTAACTTTCTCACTTGTATTCTTTTATTATTACCCAAAAGATTTCATGACCAATTGTGTCAAATGCTCTGTTAAAGTCTCCTGCCATGATTTCTACTTCTTTTCTGTGCATATCATCCACAATTTCTCTATCATTAATAATACTTGACATCTTTTCTCTTTTGTACTATATATGCTGTCTTCCATGATATTTTCCATTTTAGTTTCAAATCTCTTTTGTATTATTTTCATAAAGCTTTTATAATCATTATTATTCAGTGCTATTTGTCTGCATTTTTTTAAGTTCTCTTCTGTCTTCCTTCTTCCATATGCATTTGAGCATTCCACTTCATAATTCTTCATATATAAAACCTTCATTTAACCATTCATTCAAAATCTTTAATTTCTTATTTGCCAATTTTCTTAATTTTTTATACATTTTATACCCTATTCTATCCGGGCCTGCAGCTAATTCTTTATTTACTTGTCCTAATACTTTATCTAGCTCATTTAAAAAAATCAAGATACAACCAGGTCCACCACAGAATGAGGGTGACAATAAGGCAAAGACCACGAACAGATGAAAAAGAAGCTGTTTAATCCAAACAAGCACACCGACTGAGCGCTTTGACCAGACATACTGGTTTCATCAGAGTCATACAAAATCATTACACCCAGCTTGTTCATTTATATATTCATTAAAACCAATTATTCAATTGTAAATTTCTAAATTGCTTGAATTTCTTAAAAAGACACATTCAAAATGACAATATCCAAGGTTACATACTAAATAAAAATATATGCATATATATTGAAATGTCATGTAAATCAGTCAGAACCCAAGCACACTCATAATCATTAACAACATACATAAAATGTTTAAAAAATGTGTGTTACTATATAAATGTAATATATAAACTTCCACAAAAAACAAATGAGATGAAATGCTCAATAATATGCTCAATAATATATTTAAACCCCCCCCCAAAAAACAAACAACATTGATCAGATGACCCTAGAAGAATTATTGTGTAAATAAACATAACACAGTATATCACTCATTAACCACCTATAACCACCATAATATCTCTACAGTGGTATGTGCCTAAATATAATTGGCCCTATGCTTCAGCAAAGGTTTCAAAGATATGCTTTCGTTAATCCCTGGAAATTTTGTGGCATTTAACCTAATCTTCTACTCCATCTCTCGAAGGGCTACAAGATTGTTGACATCACCATAACAGTTAGGTTTTATCCTATCCACTATAAAAAACAAAAACTTTTTAAATTGACAACAACTCCTAGTGTGCAAAAAAGGGCATTGTGGTCATCACCTCTTCTGATAGAACCACAATGCTCCCTAATTCTCTCCTTCAAACCCCTCGTAGTCTTACCTACATAAAATGCTTCGCATGTCATGCAAGAAGCTACGTACACACAATTGTTCGTAACACAATTACAACGTCCAGGACAAGCAATGGTACGCCCGTACCCTGCCACCGTAAGGTTAGAACCCTCAGCTATGTATCTGCACCATTTACAACGTCCACATTTACTCATTTGTGATCGCATAAACCCATCATTTTTCCTCTCCAAAATGTCCTTCAAATTATTTCCCCTACTGTACACAATCACAGGAGCATCACCCAAAATTGTTTTTAAACCTTCACTCAAAAAATAATCCCTCAAGCCCTTCAAATTTGCACATATTTCAAGAGAACAGTCATTATATTTCAATACAAAAGTAGGATTAGTCACATCTATACCCTTATTGAATTCTTCACTATTAGGCTTAACAATGATAGAATGTATACCCTTTGTTTTCAAAATCGGGACATATTTACTTCTCCTCTTCCTATATACTTCCTTTTTGGTTTTGATTAGAAGTGTCAATGGATAACCCCTCTCCAAAAATAAACCAATCAGTGTATACATCTCTTCTTTGAAGTCCTTGTCATCACTAATCAACCTAGATACACGGACCATCTGGCCTTTGACCAAACCTCTCCTCTGATGAATCGGATGGCAACTAGTATAGTGCAACATAGAATTAGCATAACTAGGTTTCCTATATATGTTGCTAAGAAACCCCAATTCATTTTTGGAAATCCTAATATCCAAGTAATTTGCATAGTCACAACCTCAATTATACGTGAATTTTAAAAACCCAGAACAGTTGTTTAAATAATCAATAAATTCCCTGGCACTACATCGTCACCCTTCCAAAGAATGAGTAGATCATCAAGAAATCTGTTATACAACAATATGTTTTTAAACAATCTAGAATTGAAAATGTTTTCTTTTTCCCAGGCCAAAAGAACCAAATTGGCAAAAACTGGGGCACACCTGGCACCCATTGCTACCCCAGTTAACTGCTTGTACCTTTCCCCTTCAAAAGTAAAAAAAATTGTTGTTAAGCACCAATTCCATTAACCCATGACAAATCTCCAGTTTCTCAGAATCAAAACTCGTACTGGAATGCAAACTGTCATAAAATAGTTCTAGGCCCTCTTGATGTGGGATAACAGAAAACAAGTTGATGACATCGATTGTCAAAAAACCAAAGCTACCCAATTTTGAAAAATCAACCGAATTTAATCTCTCTAAACAATGCCATGAATCCTTTAATATATGTTCAGCATCCATTAGAGCTTTCTTACAGTAGAAATCAACGTAAGCAGCCAAAGGCTCAGTCTTGGAACCTTTTGCCGAAACAATGGGGCGAAACTGTAAGCATTCAGTTCCCTTGTGTACCTTCGGTATACCAAAAAATTTTGGCATATTAGGGAACTTCACTACCAGAAAATGAAAATCAGCTTCATTAATGACTCCTTGATATAAGGCGTCCAACAAATATAGGTCAATTCTCTGATATGCCAAATTAATCTCATGCACAGATACCTTGCCATAAGTGCTGTCATCATTCAAAATTTTCATTATTTGACCAACATAGTCAATATTGTGCATGATGACCATCCCCCCACCTTTATCTGACCTCATGCATCTATATTGCCCAGATGATGTGAATTCTTTGAGTACGGCCCTTTCATTTTTAGTCAAATTGTCAACATATGTAGCCCTTCGTGAACACATTCTCCTCAATTCGTATTCAACCATTTTTTCAAAAGTACTAATTTCCTTATTAGGAGGTGGCACAAAAGTACTTTTCCTCCTAAGTACACTACCTTGAGATACTCTGTCCTGAGTATTGTTGCCCGGACAAGATAAATGAAAATAAAGTTTCAAATTTATTTCTCTCACAAACAGCTTGAAACTTTTTAATACCTGCATTGTGTCAATGTTGAAACTCGGCACAAATTTTTCACCCTTACTAAACAATTTAAAATGTGAGTCATTAAGCACACGATCAGTGTAGTTGTATATGATAAATCCCATTTCCTTATTAATACTGTGTTTCATACCTCCATTTGAAATAAAGGTCACATTGTTGGCACCCTTCATCTCTACACCAACATTACACAATTCAAACTCTAAACTCGCATGGGCCAAATCCAATGAAGTGTCAACTTCCTTATTATCAAGGATGCCATTGTCATCCAATAATACAACACCCCCACCAAGCGCATTAGGTTCGTTGTCAAAACATGTCAACCAATTGCTGACATTCCCACTATACAATTCATTGATAACTATCCCAGTTTCAACAACTCTTGATGGTACAAAATCAATAATGGTGTTGTCATGGTGAAAACCTCCCACCCCTTCACAATCCTTATGAACAGGAGGGACACATACCTCACCAAGATCTACTGGTCCATCATCTATTGCACCATCTAGTGGAAATGTTGCGATGTTACAAAGTTTACTACTTTCCCCCATACCCAACCATATCATTTAAATCACAAACTTTGCCGCCATTCAATACGTAACTATCTATCACAGTATCAACAACACCAAATTGTACAATTTCCACTATGTTGTTGTCATGTTGAAACCCCCCCCCTCAACATTATCATCATGAACAACAGGATAATACCTGTCACCAAAATCAACAATTCCGTCATCTACAGTGCAAGAGAGTGGAGGTATAATATCATTACAAAATTCACTACGTTCCCCCACATTGACTTTGTCATCATGTGAACACGGACTGTCAGATAGAAACAAACCACTAATGTCTTCACACACTTCAAAATTAACTTGAAAGTCAGAGGTAATAGGTACTAGTGAAAATTCATCCCCCTCCTCCTTGGACTCGATTGATGAAATTGGCCATGGTGTCGCCCCTTGTTCAATAGTCTCTCGGACCTCCGAGGCATCACCGGCTCTCCCAAAAAAATGTCCTCACCCTGACAGTCATTGATACATTCTTCATTGAAACTGTTAGAATCAAACCTAGTGTGTGTTTCCATAGGTAATTTGACTACCTTCCGTCCTGGTGGATATGCTGTCACAGTTTTATATGCAACACAGTCTCTACTTAACTTTTTGTTTTTAATTACTATATTCTTTTTCACAAAACTATCCACATTCTTTATAACTTTCTCAAAGTGATTCTTGTGTTGAAAGAACAATAAATCATTTGTGATACTAGTATCAAGTCTGACATTTCCTCGCGAAGCTGTTTGAGTTTAGTCTCATTGTGACGCAAAATTACATCAAGCAATTCCATACCTGTCCTTTGATATAATTCTATTAATTCCTTATACGCTTCCGAGTCAGGATCAATCCCCGTGGGTAGTTTCCAGATGCGTAAACCCATCGGTACCTGCCTTAAATCCTTGGATTTGGTTAAGAACAAACTGTCCAACTGAACTGCACGATATTTGGTACAAACTTTCTCATATTTGAAAATTTGTTCTCGGAGCGTTGGAAATGGCTGGTTGGCTTGACCCTCATGATCACCCGTGGACGAATCACAATGTACGTTCAACGCAGGAGCTTCCAACCAGGAAGTAAGGTTGCGTTGCTGGGTGTTGTAGTCCATTGAACCTGATGCGGTGGCTACAGCAGCATTGGAAATACTAGCACCAGTAATATTTCGCCCAGCGACTCCACTATAAGTTGCCGTAGGGTTAACCCTTTGCCCTGGTGTTATGTCGCTAGGTGAATGCATAGTGTACAGCTCTACCTGTGTCTCTGTAGGGCTGTTAACAGGGGTAACATCGTTTTTGACCGTCTCCTCCTCATATAACCGAATCAACTTGCCCAACACTGCTGTAAGTTCCTTGAGTAATGCTTCCATGCTCATGTCTTGCCACGCCAACACCTCAATAACCAGGTCGACCAAACAATTGACACAGTAACAAAGAATAAACTCCAATAAAGGAATCCACCAAAGAATTAAGATACAACCAGGTCCACCACAGAATGAGGGTGACAATAAGGCAAAGACCACGAACAGATGAAAAAGAAGCTGTTTAATCCAAACAAGCACACCGACTGAGCGCTTTCACCAGATATACTGGTTTCATCAGAGTCATACAAAATCATTACACCCAGCTTGTTCATTTATATATTCATTAAAACCAATTATTCAATTGTAAATTTCTAAATTGCTTGAATTTCTTAAAAAGACACATTCAAAATGACAATATCCAAGGTTACATACTAAATAAAAATATATGCATATATATTGAAATGTCATGTAAATCAGTCAGAACCCAAGCACACTCATAATCATTAACAACATACATAAAATGTTTAAAAAATGTGTGTTACTATATAAATGTAATATATAAACTTCCACAAAAAACAAATGAGATGAAATGCTCAATAATATGCTCAATAATATATTTAACCCCCCCCCCAAAAAACAAACAATCATTTAAAAAAATCCTTTTACAACTCTTTATTCTCTTTTTCTGTTAACTTTTTTCTACTTTTTACTTTCCATGTTTTCAACTACCTTTTTTCTTTAAACATTGTTTGTACATATTGTACTACACTATTCATAATCTTTTCCTGAGTTCTTTCTATTTTTCCTTTTACATTTTTTATTTCTCTCATTACAATACCGTCTTCCTTTACTAATCTGCTTAAGTAACTCGATACTTCTCTTTTTCCTTGTAAAAACATCTTTGTTTATATAACATTTCTTGTATTTTTTTCTTCATTTCTTTCATATAATTATTTTTCTTTGTCAGACTTCTTTCTATTATTATGTTCTAAATCTTCCAATGCATCTTTGTATGTTTTATATTTTTGTGTCTCTACTTTTCCCACATCATATTGCCGCTGTAAAAAAACAAACAAAAAAAATTTTTTTTTTTATATTTTTCCTTAAATATCATACACCACTCAGACCAATTTTTATAACATTTTTAAATGGTAATATGATCTTCTCATAACTGTATTATTAATCTCATTCCTTCTTCATTCCATGCTTTTTCAATTATCCTTTTTATTCTTTTGCCTATTTTTATATATTCCTTATTTTATTTCATCTCTAGCCATATTGCAAGATGATCAGAAAATCCTGTTTCAACTACCGCCCCTTCTCCGATAACCAAACCTAATCTATTCTATAAATATTCTATTATATTCTACCAGTAACCTTATTTTTTTCTCTCACATTTTTGTCTCTCGATCTTATGAAGTAAGCTTTCCCTTTCTTTACAGTTAATATAAGCATATAATGTTATTATTCTACATACTTGTTCTTTCAATTTCAAATGTGCAATGGTTTTTCTTCCCATGTTTGCTAAAGTTGTATCTAATATAACTTCTCAAAAGCCAACTTCACACTTCTTAAGACTGAAGTGGTATCCTTCAAGGCCCCTGGGCCAGTGGAAACCACAACCCACACTGCTGAATCCTTTGCAAATGCCTTCTACGGGCACCTTCAAGAATGCATGGATCATGCAATCCCAAATAAAACCAAGACCCATTCCCCCAAAGGCAGGCGCCCGGTCTGGCGGACCCCAGCCATAAACAAACTCTACAACAGGAGGAGGAAGCTACTACATAACAGAGCAAAATCCCTAAAAGGGAAGGCATCTCTGATCAGTACTAGCAAAAAACTACGATCACTCATAAAATCATCCAAGGCCAACTTTGAGAGAAAAATCGCAAAAGACACAAAAGACAATCACAAGGCCTTCTTTAGCTATGTTAGAAACCTGGGTGGAAACTCCCAGATATGCTCAGTTAGTCCAAAATGACACAAAATACACTGAACCCACTGACATTGCCAACATTCTGGCAGACAGGTTCAGTGCAAATTTCTCCTCCCCCTCTCCCCCAAAAGGAGAAATAACTATCCCAGCAGAGTGTAGCCTCCCTAACATCTCAGATGCCCAGGTGAGAGCCGCCCTCTCTAAAGCTAAAAACACAACATCAATGGGACCGGATGGTGTCCCGGGCTGTGTGCTACATGAACTCCAAGAGGAACTAAACCCACACATAAGGCTGCTGTTTAATATTAGCCTTACTACAGAATATGTACCCAAAGAGTGGCGTACGGCGACAGTGATACCACTTCACAAAGGCGGTGCTTCTACGGACCCTGGAAATTACCGCCCCATAAGCTTGACGAGCCTGGTCTACAAAGCTATGGAGAGGATCATTATGGAACTCATAAACAAAGACATTGGGGACCTACAGACATTGGATCCTACCCAATTTGGCTTTGTCAAAGGCAGATCCTGCCTTTTGAACTTGATCGACTTTTTTGAAACAGTCACTAAGGCCATTGATGAGGGTAAAGAAGTTCACACAGCCTACCTTGACCTTGCAAAAGCCTTTGCCACAATACCCCACTCGGGCATCATAGACAAACTCACCACCTTAAATGTAAACCCATAAGTCACAAAATGGGTTGCAAACTGGCTCAAGGACAGAACCCACAGGGTCAGAGTTGCTGGAGCAATGTCAGACTCTAAGCCAGTCACAAGCGGTGTCCCACAGGGCTCAGTCCTGGGACCCCTCTTGTTCGGCATTTATTTTTCCGAGGTACAGGCAAACATTGGAGGATTGTGGCTGACAAAGTTCGCAGATGACTGCAAACTGGGGGCCATAATTGATACTCCAGCGGACACAAACATCCTTCAGAGAGGCCTCATAGAAACGGATAATTGGTGCCAGAGCCATGGCCTTAAGCTGAATGCCAAAAAATGTATAGTCATACCCTTTGGGAAAAACAAGGTACCCACAAATTACCACATAGGTGGTAATCCATTAAGTACAGAAGAGGTAATCAGGGATCTTGGGACCCAGGTTGACAGTAACCTCTCATTTGACACTCACATTGCCAAAGTGGATAGGAAGACCTTCTATATTGCCCACCTTATCATGAAGGGTTTCACATCTAGATCAAAAGAGGTCATTGTGCCCCTGTACTCTTCTCTTATCAGGCCAATGATTGAGTACAATGCCCCATTTGGGATGTATCTTACCCGACACCTGCAGCAGTTGGAAAGACCCCAAAAGTTCCTCACCAAGAGAATAAAGGGTCTTAAACATATGTCATATGCTGCCCGACTGAAAAAACTCCAGCTCTATTCAGTCGCATACCGCCTACTCAGAGGTAATCTGTGCCTGACGTACAAGGCCATGTCCAATCCGGAATTAATGGACATGCTCCACCTCAGTAAATCCAAATCCACTAGAGCCACGAGAGCAAGAGACTTAAACCTCAACACAGAAATAAATAGGATGTGCTGGAGGGACAGATTCATAACCCAGAGGCTCCCTACACTCTGGAACAGAATCCCAATCCATATTAGGCAGAGCCCCTCACTAACTCTATTCAAGAGAAATCTTGACGAGTGGATGGGCGATCGTAGGTTTACCCCGGGGGTCATCTCTGTGTCACTACTAGACAGAGGCACAGTAAACTAAACCCTAAAAGGGCATAGTATTCTCATCCTAAGGGGTGGTGAAAGCCACACACACTCTGGCTAGGCTTATAAATGCCCCAGGGCAGATAGCCTAGTACGAACCTATGAACCTAAGACTTGTTCTACAGGCTTTAGGGTATGTGGTGGCTGCTATAACCCTAATTCTGATGGCTCGATTCTATGTGCACATTCCTCAGTGGTCTGTAGCTGTTCAGTGGCCAGTTCTGCAATGTCCTGTCTCCTTACAAATAAAGCTGACTTGGGTTTGCAAAAACTACCTCCGTTGGAGGGATCCATTCCATGAAAGTTTGTCAGGTATGCCGTTTTGTATTTTCATCCCCGGTTGCCACAATAACCATGGACACCTCCCATCTGGGGTGGGGGAGCATTTCTTGGAAAGGACTATTCAATGAATGTGTCCCCTGAAGAGTCCAATCTGCATATCAATGTCCTGGAGAATAAGGGTGGTCCTACTAGCATTGCAGGCCATCCAGGACAGCCAACCCAGGGGAACTTTTGCAATCTAATCCAGCAACAGGTCTGTGGTCTGGTACATCAACAAACAAGGGATAATCTGATCCTATCCACTTTGTCGAGAGACAGTGAGAGTTTGGCAGTGAACGATCTCTTTGAACCACTTTCTTATGGCAGTGTACATCCTGAGGAAATACAATGTGCTAGTGGACAAGCTCTACAAATCCAGCCTGATGCCTCACAATTGGTCTCTGTCAGTCAGTGGCAGAAAAGATTTTCTGTTGATGGAGTCAGCCGTGTATCCTTTGAAGAGCAAGGTTATTCTCATTGCCCCTTTTTGGCCTTGTCAAGTGTGGTTCCCCTTCCTTTGGTCTCATCTTCGATGTCCACCTTGGATATTAGACATTAGTCGAGACCTTCTGTCTCATCCCATGGGGATAGCACACCCGGACATCACAGGCCTGAAGTTGACTGCATGGCTTCTCCAATTCCACTACTGGTTAGACAGCCCAGGCTTTCCTCCCCAGTCCATCAGATATTGCCATCGTCCCAGAAAGCCTTTATTAGGGAAATATGCAACAGTAAATGTAAAAGATTTTCTTTTTGGGCCCTTCAGAGAGAATTAATTCCCTTTAATGCTCGTGTTACAGATGTCCTGGACTTCTTGGCATCCATTTTTAAAGAAGGAGCTAGTTTTATTACATCAGAGTGCAATTAGCAGCTATCTGTAATTATCATATTGGAGACCATACTTCCCCTATAGTATCTTCCAAGTGGTGCAAAGCTTTCCTTAAAAGGCACCTTTTTGTTTAGGCCTCCAGTGAAAGACTCTACTTCCCCCCGGGTTCTAACACTTCTACTACAGGATTTAGCACAGCATCCCTTTGAGCTGTCTGCTAAGTCTGATCTTAAATTCCTTTCTTGGAAAACGGCTTTTCTAGTGGCTGTTGCCTCTACAAGATGAGTGTCTGCGCTTCAGCCCCTCTCCTCTAAATCCCTGTATTTGGCTTTCCATAAAACTAGGGTTACCTTACAAACTAATCATTCCCTTTTACCCAAATTGTAGAAAAGTATTAACCAAGTTATCAGTTTTCCCGTTTTCTTTCCAAACTTCAAAGTTTTACACGCTTCATCTTTTTTATCCCCATAGAACACAAGACTTATCTTGTTTACTTCCAGTAAACTGAGTAAATCAGTCTCTAATGTTAACTTTGGCAAAGTGGCTTACAGATTCCATATCATTCATTTACAGTCAGAGGTCTTTCGTTGCCTAGACCACCTAAAGCACACTCCACTTAATCCATGGCTACTTCATCTTCTTTTTAGTCCAGAACCTGAACTGATGACATTTGTAGGGCAGCCACTTGGTCTAGTGCTCATACTTTTACTGCTCATTACAAATTGAATTTGATTTCCAGAAACAGAGCTGCTTTTGTTTCTGCAGTACTCCGAAAAATCCTTCTATGACGGTCACCCAAGATTCACATAGCTGCTGATTCTGTCCCAACAGTTGAACGAATGAAAGTGACAACAGATATAAAAGTTATGCATTCACTATAACTATGCATCTGTGTTGTCCATTTTTATTCTTCAATTCCCCAACCTCCTACCCCCTTCCTTTCTATTCCTGGAGTGAACTGACAGTCGATATGGAACCTCTTTTACTTGTATGAGCCCCAGTTCTTTTCTATCAGCTTTCCTTTCATTTTGGCCTGAGGTGGGATCCTTTTGTATTTGGAGCAGCAAACTTGATCTCAAGTATTGTAGGATACTGTGGCATTATGGGTAATGAGAGGAGATTGAGAGCTGGATCCAAGAGTCTAAGTAATTGTGGCCAAGCCGGATCTTAGGTTAGATCAGAGACCCAGCTGCTGAGGAAGAATGAAAATGGACAACACAGATGCATAGTTATGGTGAATATATAACTTTTATAATGTTTTAGGGAGCAGTATATCAGTTTTATTCTTTTGTTTTCTTAATTGTTTTTCTGTATCTTACATTCTTTCAGTGAAACAACAGTCAAAATTACCAGAAGATTTTAGTTTTGGTAACTCATTCTGTCTTTTGTACATTTTGTCCTTTCAGTGCCTTCTAAAGTTGTGTCACTGACTGAGGACCGTGCACCAAATGGAACACAAACTGTTGTGTGCATTGCTGAAGGATCGCCTCTGCCAGTTATTCAGTGGCACATCTGCAATGATTTAACCAGGTAACTAAAAATATGCATGTGAATGCAGAGAGAGTCAAGTAATGTGCTCTAATTTTGTCTTAACTCTTCTGATTGTGGTTGAACCATATTCCTTCATCTTATTTGATCCACTGTTGTTGAATTTTCTTTTTCTCTTTTCTTCTACTGTTACCCGGTTTCCTTCTCCTCTACCTGTATTTATGTAGTAAGCAACTTATGTAACCTTTATTCCGTCACTACACTAACTTCAAACATGGAAATGATATAAGGCAAAGAATGCAACACTCAGTGGTTATGTATTTTATTTTAACTTTTTAACTGGCATAGAGCACTGAACCCAGTGGACCTTTTTCAGACCCAGCTCAAGGTCGCAGACCAAATGAACAAAGATATACATACCTTTCCAGTCATATTTCATTATGACAGCAATTTATATTGCTTTGCAAACACTTGATATGTGAGACGTACTATATTTCAACTGTGACAAAACCATGTTAAGAGCAGCAACTCAAAGTCTGTTACAGTGGGCAAAGTTGATAGTCATTTGCAAAAAATCTGTTAGCTTGTCACTTTTTGCCAAAAAAAGATAAATCAATAAATCTGACTGTAAGTGCTTTTCCACTGGACACAAACCCTATCTCTGTCCTCACCTGCATCACTTCTACTTTGACCCTCTGTTCTCATCTACCCATGTCATCCCTACTGTTACCACCACTGCCTAGCTCTAAAAGAACTAAATTGGCTCGAACTCACACAACACCTAAGCCTAGTACAGCTGTCTTATGCACATAAAATGATATATACAACTGATAGCTGCCCAGCACTTCCCTCATAATGCTTTTTTTAGGTAAGGTCATTCTCCTCAAATTATCTACATAGCAGATGAAAGTCAAGGGTAACACTGTTCAATGCTAGAAGCCACAACAAGATGACGCATTCCTTATAGACTTTCCTAACTCTTGAAGATACACATGTGCAGTTTTTGAAACATAATTTCATAACAGTGATAGCACTGCTCTACAGTGCAGGATACAATGCCTTCGACTTCTTTAGACCTAATACCAAAACTAACTGTTATTGCAATGGGCAAGTCTATATCACTAAGAAGCCATTTTACTTCCACACACTTAAGGCAGGGAAATTACCTTGAACTATTTCATATCTTTGCCATGATAAGTAAAATTCCATACCACATCACAGCCAACCACCATACCCTCTGCATGTCACCTGTGACCAATGAGGCATATCTGAACAAACTGTATTCCCTACCTTTTGAACCTAACATTTTTCGTGGGAGATTTCAGTTACCATTCCATTATTTGAGAAAACTACACCACCACAAAAAATGTGCAGTAACATTCCTGGACTTCATTAATGCCATTTCCTTAGACAAACTAGTTCAAGTCCAAACCTGGGATTCTAAAATATTTGACCTGGTTCTTAGCAATATAGCACCTGCCCCCCACCATGCTCAGTACCTTCAGGGACCACATTACTGGTCACATTTGACCACCATTGAGATGCAGTATGAGAGTAGGATCAGATCTGCCACAAAACTCCTCTGTCTTAGGAGATTACTGTGAGACCATCTTTATCCTAACTGATGATCTATTGAAATGTAAACATCATCCTCACCTCAATGACCCAATCTCGTGCAGTGCCATGTTTATTGATAATTTCCATGCCTTCCTCAAAAACATGAATCAGGGCATGGGTACCCACAACATATAAAAACAATGCCAAATTCAGAAAAAAACTCCCTTTATTGGAACCCTTGTACAGGTAAACTATGCAATAAAACCGAAACATCTAGACATTAAGTATAAAACTAGTACCCCAACAGCTACAGGAAAACTTAAAAAGATCATTAAAGAACTCAGAAACAAAAATCAAATCCTCCAAATTTAAGTCAAAGAACTCGGAAACAAAATCAAATCCTCCAAATGTAAGTAAGAATCGAGAATTGCTACTGCTGCTAAAGACAGCCACAAAGTCTTCTTTATCTGTTTCAAAACCTTAGAATACCAAAAAATGGTCATTGTGTGGAACACAACCTAAAGTAAATGTGTCAAGAAGTGAAACATTGTGCTTTTTGGCAAAATTAGGCACACCTGCACCTACCAGATATGTGACACTTTGAAAATTGGCTCCATTATTAAGGACCTGGACGCTTTTATTAACAGCAAACTGTCCTTTGTTTACCATGTGTATACACTGTTGTTAGGAAATCCTTTTCTCTAGCCAGACTAATCACCAAGATATATCCTCAAGACTGAAGAAAGTTAACATTACTCTCTACACCTTTGTCATCAGGCCCACATGATGTATATAAGTATGGGTGTGTGTGTGTGTGTGTGTGTATGTATATATATATATATATATATATATGTGTGTGTGTGTGTGTATATATATATCTATATATATATATATATATATATATATATATATATATATATATATATATATATATATATATATATATATATATATATATATATATGATGGAGAGAAGGAAGGTTGATATACTGTGCAAGAGACCAGATGGAAGGGAAGTAAGGCCAAGTGTATAGGAGGCGGGTTCAAATTGATCTATCATGGTGTGGATGGCAGAAGAAATGGGGTAGGGGTTATCCTAATGGAACAGTATGCCAAGAGTGTTTTGGAGGTGAAGAGAGTGTCTGATACAGTGATGTTTACGAAGCTTGAAATTGATGGTGTAATGATGAATGTTGTTAGAGCATATGCTCCACAAGTTGGGTGTTCAATGGATGAGAAAGAAAAATTTTGGAGTGAGTTGGATGAAGTGGTGGTGAGTGTATCCAAGGGTGAGAGACTAGTGATAGGAGCAGACTTCAGTGGGCATGTTGGTGAAGTGAACAGAGGGGATGAGGAAGTGATGAGTAGGTATGGTGTTACGGAGAGGAATGCAGAAGGTCAGATGACTGTGGATTTTGCGAAAAGATTGGACAAGGCTGTGGTGAATATGTATTTTAAGAAGAGGCAAGAGCATAGGGTGACGTACAAGATTGGAGGAAGATGCACACAGGTGGATTATATCCTATGTAGGAGAGCCAGTCTGAAGGAGATTGGAAACTGTAAAGTGGTGACTGATGGAAAGAGTACTTTGAAGGGCAGATGAATGAAGAGAATGAGAGAGAGAGAGAGAAGGTTGGATGATGTGGGGATAGTGAATCAGGAAGTGAAGCAGATTAGCAAGGAGGAAGTAAGGACAGCTATGAAGAGGATGAAGAATGGAAAGGCTGTTGGCCCAGAAGACATACCAGTGGAAGCATGGAGGTGCTTAGGAGAAATGGCTGTGGAATTTTTAATCAGATTGTTAAATGTAATTTTGGAAAGTCAGAGGATGCCTGAGGAGTGGAGAAAAAGTGTTTTGGTACCTATCTTTAAGAATAAGGGTGATGTGCAGAGCTGCAGTAACTACAGAGGGATAAAATTGATCAGTCACAGCTTGAAGTTATGGGGAAAGAGTAGTGGAAGCTAGGTTAAGAAGGGAGGTGATGATTAGTGATCAGCAGTATGGTTTCATGCCAGGAAAGAGCACTACAGATACAATATTTGCTCTGAGAGTGTTGTTGGAGAAATACAGAGAAAGTCAGAAGGCGTTGCATTGTGTCTTTGTGGACTTAGAGAAAGCATTTGACAGGGTGCCTAGAGAGGAGTTGTGGTATTGTATGAGGAAGTCGGGAGTGGCGGAGAACTATGTAAGAGTAGTACAGGATATGTACAAGGGTAGTGTGACATTGGTGAGGACTGCGGTGGGAGTGACAGATATGTTTAAGGTGGAGGTGGGATTACATCAAGGATCAGCCCTGAACCCTTTCTTATTTGCAGTGGTGATGGACAGGTTGACAGATGAGATTAGACAGGAGGCCCCGTGGACTATGATGTTTGCAGATGACATTGTGATATGTAGTGAGAGTAGGGACCAGGTTGAGGAGACCTTGGAGAAGTTGGAGATATGCTTTAGAGAGGAGAGGAATGAAGGTCAGCAGGGCTAAAACAGAATATAAGTGTATAAATGAGAGGGAGGGTAGAGGAATGGTGAGGATGCAGGGAGTAGTGTTGGTAAAGGTGGATGAGTTTAAGTACTTGGATCAACAGTTCAGAGTAATAGTGTGTGTGGAAGAGAGGTGAAGAAGAGAGTACAGGCAAGGTGGAATGGGTAGAGAAGAGTGTCAGGAGTGATTTGTGACAGACGGGTACCAATAAGAGTGAAAGGGAAGGTCTACAAGAGGGTAGTGAGACCAGCTATGTTATATGGGTTGGATACGGTAGCATTGACAAAAAGGCAGAGCTGGATGTGGTAGAGTTAAAGATGTTAAGATTTGCACTGGGTGTGACTAGGATGGACAGGATTAGGCATCAGTATGTTAGAGGGTCAGCTCATGTTGGACAGTTTGGAGACAAAGCAAGAACGGCGAGATTGCGTTGGTTTGGACATGTGCTATGGAGGGATGCTGGGTATATTGGGAAAAGGATGCTAAAAAGGGG
>NC_056734.1:190843646-190883646 GCF_019279795.1 Protopterus annectens
TTTTTTTTCCACCTTATCCATTGAAA
Organism: Protopterus annectens; assembly: GCF_019279795.1. Lineage (NCBI taxonomy): Eukaryota > Metazoa > Chordata > Ceratodontiformes > Protopteridae > Protopterus > Protopterus annectens. Next base: position 190,843,673 of record NC_056734.1, read on the forward strand.
CATCTACTAGTGATCTCTCTCTTTTAACATGTTTTGAAAGGAAACTTATAGAAATAGCTATTTAGACTGCAATTGTCAACACCCTTGGTTCATGAAAAGAAACATTGTAAAAGGTCATTTTGTCAGAATATGTAGATTAATCAGTAATGACACTGTTTTTGAGAAAGAGTGTGATGTTTTAGCTTCACTTTTCATGCAGAAGAATTATCCATTTCACCTAGTTGACAGTATTAGAAATGACATTAAATGTACAGTAAGCTGGTTACATAAGTGTGCATACACTTAAGCTAATACTTTGTTGAAGCACCTTTTGATTTAATTACAACATTCAGTACCACTGTCCTCAGCCCTCATCACACCCATCATAGAGTATAATGCTCTTGGGGTATGAATGGAGAGATGGCAAATCAACAATCAAAGTAGTATTGCTGGAATTGAATTCATCCTTAAGTCTTGGTAATTACCTTCAAGAGGTGAACCCTGTTTTTCACAAAATCTCCCCAGGGCGACATTTATATATAGACTATATTTTGCATAGTATATATCATCGACAAAGGCAGGTTAAAGAATAAAAAAGATAGCTGAGTGCACAAGGCAAAGAATAAAAAAGTGCCCAATCCTGGTTGGCGTACTGGTGCCAGGACTGGAAAAAATGACAATGTAGACTCCTCAAGACATTGAAACATTCCCACTATGGGGCTAGGTCAGACCCAGGGGAAGGATGCTCCTCACCCCCGTTGTAGAAGGTAGTAATAGTCCATAAAAATCACAAAATTGATATGTCAAAAAAAGCCATATAGACAAAGAGAGTGGACTGTTAAGAATAAGAAAGAAATTATGTATTGTTACTATTGTGGAGGAAACTCAGAATTTCCAGACAGAAGATATATGTAAAGATTAAGAGGGAAATTAGAAGAAAGAAAAATAGTTGCTCAAGAAAAACCTTCATGTAAAATTTTGCATTCATTAATACAACAAATTTATGAAAAACATTACCTAGACCAAGAAACCTTATAGTCAAGTCCCCAAATGATGTGGACTTCCTACAGAATGGCCTCGCTGAGACAGATGCCTGGTGTCAGAGCCATGGTCTCAAGCTTAATGCCAAAAAGTGCAGTGTCATCCCCTTTGGTAAAAATTCTGTACCCATGAACTACCACATAGGCAGCAATCTACTTAACACTGAATGTGTGATGATACCTTGGGACCCAGGTGGACAGTAGTCTCTCCTTTGATAGTCACATCACCACAGTAGTCAGGAAGTCCTTCTACGTGGCACACCTCATCATAAAAGGGTTCTCATCCACGAAAAAAGAGGTCATTGTTCCCCTCTACTTGACACTCATTAGACCCATTATAGAGTACAATGCCCCTTTTGGAATGTACCTCACAAGACATCTGCAGCAGCTGGAAAGGCCACAGAAGTACCTCACAAAGAGGATTACTGGTCTCAAACAAATGCCCTATACTGACCGCCTCAAAAAACTCCAGCTTTACTCCATAGCATATCGCCTACTCCGAGGTGATATCTGCCTAACATATAAAGCTATGTCAAACCCAGAGCTGTTGGACATGCTACATCTAAAGAAATCCTAATCCCTCCGAGCTACATGCTCTAGGGACCTAAACCTTGTCACCACCATAAACAGGACATGCTGGTGGGATAGATTCCTGTCCCAGAGACTTCTCATACTCTAGAACAGGCTACCCTTCTATGTCACGCAAAGTTCTTCATTAGCACTCTTCAAGAAAAATTGTGATGAGTGGATGGGAAATAGGAAATACACCCCAGGGATCACTGCTGTGTCTCTGCTCGACAATGGTACTGGAAAATAACTTTCTCGGGTGGCATAAGCCAGGGAACCTTGTTGGCTAGGCTTACGCAGACCTTGGGCCAATAGCCTAGTACCTACCTATGAACCTATAAGAAGTGACTGAACACGTGCAAAAAAAAAAAAAATAGACGAGATTTTTGAAAGGTACACAAAAGAAATATGGACATGGGAAAGAGAGAGACATCTGGTATGGTGCAATATTCATGCAAAGGAGAAAGCCAAATCAATAAATAGAAAAAAGCAGCCAAAACGATATTTTAAGAGAAATATAGGCAAAAGCATCCAGATATGGAAACTTTCACAATACAAGCAAGATCACAAAGAGGGAATACAGAACAGAAGATTAGTAAAGTAGAAGTTAAAAAATAGAAATTAAAGTTACGGAATACCTGCGAAGTAAAGGATTTAGTGTGGTAAGTCTAACACAGGCTATATCACAGCATGATGGAACAATGAGTCACCCAAGTAAGGAGAAACAGGAGGAGCAAGAGAAAGAAATATGGACATGGGAAGAGAAAGAGATTTAATGTGGTACACTATTTTTGCAAAGCAGAAATCAAAACTAGTCAATACAAAAAGAGCAGCACCAAAGATATTTGAAGAGAAATACAAGCAAAGACATCCGGATATGAATAATTTTTACAATACAAAAAATAAAACAAAGCTGAAAAGAGGGTTAGTAATGGAGAAATTAAAGAAATAGAAATTGAGATTATGGATTACCTGCAAAGTGAAGGATTTAGTGTAGAAATTCTAACTTATCCCTAAATCAAGGAGAACCCAGTGGAGTGGGAAACATCTGATTGCCTTATGAGGATACTTTGGAGCCTTCCATAGGAAATCAGTACAAAAGTTCAGTTGGAGGTGCACAGCAAGGGAAGGAACAGGAAACTGTGGCAACCCCAACACAGACAATGTTGTGGAGTGATAGGCTAGTGAGATCCCATATGAAAGAGTAACGCATGACACAGGATGAAACTGAAGAGACTGTGACAGGAAGATGCGTGCAGGAAACGAAGAACAAAGAATGTGTCCTCAGTTTAGAAGAAAATGATCTAAAAGAAGAGTTGCTTGATTTAATAGAGGTGAACAGACATATTACGATCAATGAAAGAAATAGACAACAGAAGGTCAATAAAAACCCAAAAAGTTAGAAGTTTGGTAAAACAAATGAGCACAGTAATTAGGACTCTTCATAGAGATTCATGCAATGTAACAGAAGCAAGTAGGACGTATTACTTTGCAGCTAAATTAATAACAGATAAATTCTTACCAAAACAAACACAGGGCAGTTAAGGGAAAGGAAGGGGAGAAATCAAATGCCATTGTGGACATGTGTAATAGAGAAAACTATAAAGCAATTAAGACAAGAGGTGTTAGAAGAGTATAGAAGAGGGAACACATCAACAAAAATACTCAGAAAGATAGACATGATAAAAGCAATGAGCAGTATCAGAGCAGATCAGGATCTGATGTGCATTACCACAAATAAACTAAAAATATCAGCATAGGCAGAACAACTTAGAAGATATGCAGATAAAGGAAAAGTACAAAATAAACAATTTATTGATGACCGAAAAAAGTTTTATAGAGAATTGGGTAACAAGGAAAAAGGAAGTGAAACACTAAGAAAAAGAAGAAATGGATACATTTTGGCGAAATATCTGTAAAGATCCTGTTTAACATAACAAAGATGCTAAATGGATAGAAGAATTAGAAGAAATAATAAGAAGTTCAAATGTATAGGATATGAAATGGGATGAAGTAATGGCCAGAGACATTGAAACAAAATTAAGAAAAGCTCCAAATTGGAAAATACCAGGCCCAGATGCAGTACCAACTTCTGGCTAAAAGTATTAACATCTTTACATGAAGAACTATTTGTATGCAAAACCCGAACAGACACTAACCTGGTTAACAGCAGGAAAAACAATGCTCCTGTTTGAGTGAATGTGCAAGCTGTCCTATAAACTATAGACCAATAACTTGCCTTCTGACGAAGTATAAACTGTACAGTGGAATTGATGACGACAGAGTTTATAGTCACTTAGAAGAGAGAGAAAATAGTAAAATACTTTTGTCCCTCCTAATGTACCCTTAACCAGTGCTTTGAAGATCTTTGTAGGCCTGAGATCTTTACCTTAAATCGATCACAGGGTCTCCATTACAATAATTTAAGACGACAGGAATGTGAAGCTTTAACTTCTGTCATAGCTGACAACTCCATACAAGTCATAAAGCCGGATAAAGGTGGGGGGTGGGGGTTCTGATAGATGCTGATGATTATTCCAGCAAAATGTTATAATTGTTATTGCACCGCACCAAATATGAAGTGGTATCATCAAGTGAGATTCATGTGGCTTATAAAAAATAGTTATACTTGAGGGATTTATTAATTGATGAGCTTATAATGCAGTGGTGCACAAATTTTTTTGTGAGAAGGGCCACTACAAGAATTCTTAATGCATCTGCGGGCCACCTCAAAACATAGTAAGTCATTACATGCTAATAATAGGTACAGGTGACTCGCATTTTTACTTAAGACAGCAGTCATGAAATTCCCTGTTTTCTACATCAACTTTGTATTTAACCAGTGAGTGTCTCCACATGACAAAGATGATAGTAACCCCCCCCCCACCTTGAGACCAGTTGTTTTGGGTAAATAGTCCAAAGCATACCCATTAGCCGTATATATTGATAGAAAGTTTTAAAGCTTCCTTAGCCACTACAAAGATATCTTAAGGGATTATTGGGACTTTTTGAGACAGTTTTCCCACATTGATAATGTTAACAGTGTTATCTTGGTTTGTATTGATGTACAGGATCTTTCTAGCTGTATTCTGCTATTTGAAGGCTTGGAAAGTTTTTCTGATTTGATGACAAGTTTAGTTTTGGAATGCTATCCTTTAACTTATGAAGTTAGAAAAATTAACAATTTCTGGTCAGTGTTCCAATTTGATAGAGAAATGTTGCATTTATTGTTACAAGAACCCAAGGTTGTTTTCAGAAGGGGTAGAAATCTTAAGAATCTGAGTACTGACGAACTATGAACACTAAACAGGGTAAGAGAATGCAGAAATGTGGCTGTTGTAGTCAATGTAAGTTTATTTAGAAGCCTGTCAGATTATTTTGGGCCCTTTTGAAATCAGAGTGAAATTGGCATATGGGTGCGATTGTGAATCCACTACAGTGGTATACATTGCTTGTTGTACCCTCTGCAGATCATACTATATCAGCAAAACTGATAGATCTTTTAAAAAGAAAAATATATGAGTATGTGAATAATATACCTAATAAAAATGCTAGCTCTACATAAACATTCTTTGCATTGTCTGAACTTCAGTAAGTTCAGTTTTGCCATTCTAGAAAGAGTTTTGATGAATTCCCATGGTTGTCCATTTGAGACGGTTTTAGAATTAAAGGAACTGTTGTGGTAGTAGCCTCTGAATTCCCAAGACCTTAATGAAAATGTCTCTGTCAGTAGTGTTCTTAAAGTTAGAGCTTTAGATTTTTAGTTTTTTGCCTTAATGCATGGTGATTAGTTACAATGCATCAGTTTTTAAATAACTTTCACATGGATGTTAACTTAGCTGTATTTTTGCACGTTTCGTTTAAGAGTTCAGATTCATTGCATTTCTGGGGGGGTTTAATTACTTATTAATTGATGTGTGGATAAAACTACGTGCTGCCATTCTTGTTACATTTTGGCTGTGAGGAAGTCTTCTTTTGATGTTTGTAGATGAAAGCACTCTGCCATTATTGTTTCAAGAATGCTTGAGATTTTATGGATTAAACTTTGTCATTAACTTCACTAGTCTTGTGGATTTATGCCTGAGCAGTTCAGTTTTGACAGTCTCATCTTGTTATTTTATGTTTGTCAATTATTGAATTTTACTTGGAAGTTTCTCTCCATCTCCGAGTGGCAATGGCAGCAGCTTTTTAGCTATTTATTTCTGTCTGGTGGTGGTCGCTGCTAGAGTTTTCATTTGTCACTTAGAAGAAAACTCAGTCATGGCAATAGAACAAAAAAGTAATAAAAAGAAAGTCATATGGAGCAAAGGATCATTTGTTAAATAGTCATAATGGAAACTGTAAAAAGGGGAAGAATGGCATGGATATACTATAAAAAGGCATTTGACAGTATCCCATACTCATGGGTAAAAGAGTGCTTAAAAATGTATAAGATATACCGTACACTGATCAGCTACATTACATTGACCATGAAACAGTGGCAAACCACTTTGCAGTTAAGCCATGATAAAGGACAAATTATTATTATTACAGGGATAAAAATTCAAAAGGGGATATTCCAGGGTGACTGTTTCATTACTGCTACTCTTTTATCTTGCAGTTAACCCATTAAGCTGTCTGCTTATCAGATTAGGTCATGGGTACAATTTGGCTCCCAGAAAACAAGAATGTGTAAAGACTTCTCATTTTCTTTTTGGTAGATGATGTAAAACCGTATAGTTCATCAGATCAGAAACTGAAAGTACAAATGCAAGTGGTCAAAACTTTTTCAGATGATACAAAATGTCATTTGGTCTTGAATAATGTGCAAAAGCAACCTTTAAAGTAGGAAAGCTGCAGCACCAAGAAAACATCACTTTGGGGCAGAAATGTGATATAAAAGAACTTGAGCAAGAGGGTGTGTATAAATATTTGGGAACTGATGAATGATCAACAATAAAACATGGAAAAATGCGAATAAAACTTAGGAATATTTTAGAAGAACAAAATTAATACTGAAAAGAGCATTGGCATCTAGGGACAAATTCCAAGCTATAAACCAATTTGCTGTTCCTGTCCTTACTTACAGTTGTGGAGTGATTAACTGGTCCCAAAAGGTGTTGGATCGGTTGGACAGGAAAGCAAGAAGGATGCTTCATGCTTATCAAATGATTTTTAAAAATCATTGTACACCAAGACTTTATATTCCCAATTCTGAACGAGGTATGGGCCTCCTCAAAATTGATTATATGTATAGATCTGCAATCATGGGACTGCATACATATCTGCTGACATCACAAGACCCAAACTTAGTGAAAGTTTTGAAACATGAGGAGAATAAGTCTAAGTTGACTTCCTTGCTTAGTTTAGCAAAAGCATATCGGCATCAAGCAGGAATCGAAATCAACCCAGAAGTAGATAAAAATCAGGCAGCAACTGAATGTGCCAAAAAACAAAACAACTACAAAAAACAACTACCCTGGTATAGACTGGGCGAACTACCAATGTTCCAACTCCTATGCTCAGCGATTCATAGAATTTATAAATTCAAATGCCCTTGAACAACTAGTATGTTCCCCCACTCGAGGGGACAACATATTGGATTTAATCATCACAAATATGGGCGCCCATTGTACCGCACCCGTTATCACCCCCTCCTTGGTCAGATCCGACCACAAACTGATAACCCTGGACATCCTCACACCTCCACCTCCCCCAATCAAAGAAACCATAGTCAAAAACCTTTCCAAAGCAAACTTCAAACTACTTGCATCTGAAGTGGAAAGCTTCACTATTCCCTTGCAGAAGGATAATGATATCCAGGATGTGGAATCCTACACCGAGGCACTCTATATGCATCTTCAGGATTGCATGGACAGTGCTATCCCAAATAAACCAAGACTCCTTCCTCAAGCAAGAAGAAACCAGTCTGGTGGACCCCGGCCATAAGCAAACTTTACAATAAAAGGAGGAGACTTATACAAAAAAGGCCAAATCTCAAGTAGAAAAATCATCCCTGATCAGCATTAGTAAGAAATTGAGGGCCCTCATCAAGTCAACTAAAGCTAATTTTGAAAAGAAAGTTGCCAAGGATGCCAAGGATAACCATAAGGCCTTCTATGGCTACGTCAAAAACCTAAATGGCAACGCTCAGGTCTGTTCTGAGCTAGTACAAAATGGAACAAAATACACTGACCCTTCTGACATTGCCAACATCTTGGCTGACAGGTTCAGTGCAAATCCCCCACCACCACCACCACCACCACCTACAGGGCCTATTACCATTCTAGAGGATTGTGTAAGTCCAATTATTACTGATACGTTGGTTAACAAGGCTCTATCTAAAGCTAAAAACACTGCCTCCATGGGACCAGATGGTGTCCCAGGCTGTGTCATACGCGAGCTCCAAAAGGAATTAACCCCACATCTTAATACCCTGTTCAGTCTCAGCCTCTCCATAGGATATGTGCCCATAGAATGGCGCACAACAATGGTGGTCCCGCTACACAAGGGTGGGGCCACAACTGACCCTGGGAACTACCGACCAATAAGCCTGAACAGTCTGATCTGTAAGGCTATGGAGCAAATCATTATGGAACTCATAAATGGAGAGATTGGGAACCTCCAGTCGCTGGACGCCACACAGTTCGGCTTCGTCAAGGGCAGATCATGCCTCCTGAACCTGGTGGATTTCTTTGAGACAGTTACTCAGGCTATAGATAAAGGGAAAGGAGGTACACACAGCTTACCTTGACCTTGCTAAAGCATTTGACACCATTCCCCATTCAGGTATTATTGATAAGCTCACCAGCCTGGGCATAAACCCTTACGTCACAAGATGGATCGCAAACTGACTCTCAGACAGATCCCATAAAGTAAGAGTAGCGGTATCTATGTCCGAATCTAGGCCAGTAATGAGTGGTGTGCCTCAAGGCTCTGTCCTGGGGCCCCTCCTGTTTGGCATATACTTCTCAGAAGTACAGGCAAGCACGGAAGGACTGTGGCTGACTAAGTTTGCGGATGACTGCAAACTGGGTGCTATAATAGAGTCTCCGGCCGACATGGAGATCCTCCAGAAGGGCCTAAATGAGACTGATGCATGGTGTCAAAGCCATGGTCTCAAGCTAAATGCAAAAAAATGCGTAGTAATACCCTTTGGAAAAAACAGAGTACCTGCAAACTACAACATAGGAGGTAATCCCCTGAAATCTGAAGAAGAAATAAGGGATCTAGGGACCCAAGTAGATAGTCAGCTTTCCTTTGATAACCATGTTGCCAAAGTGGTTAGAAAATCCTTCTGTGACCCATCTGATCACGAAAGGGTTCGCATCAAGATCTAAGGATGTAATGGTGCCCCTCTACTCTTCCTTCATCAGACCCATTATTGAGTACAATGCACCAATTGGAATGTACCTGGCTAGACCTCTCCAGCAGCTGGAGAGACCACAAAGGTACCTAACCAAGAGGATTACTGGCCTCAAACAGTTGCCCTATGCAGCACGATTGAAAAAGCTAAGACTGTTCTCTGTTGCATACCGCTTTCTCAGAGGTGATCTCTGTCTAACGTACAGAGCCATGTCCAACCCAGAATTGTTGAACATGCTCCATGTTAGCAAAACCAAATCTACTCGAGCTACACGCTCTAGGGATATAAACCTCAACACAACAATGAATAGAACATGCTGGAGGGAGAGATTCTCTTCGCAGAGACTTCCCTTAACAGGGTCCAGATCTACATAAGACAGAGCCCCTCACTATCACTCTTCAAGAGGAACCTTGATGAGTGGATGGGTAACAGAAAGTTCACACCGGGGATCACACCAACAGCACTACTAGATAGGGGCCAAGGGTACAGGGTCTAGGGAACTACTAAAGGGGCGGTGAATACCGCACAATGTGGCTGGGCTAATATATGCCTTTGGGCAGATAGCCCAGTACCAACCTATGAACCTATAAAAATATAAGGTGAAGGATCAGATGAGAAGGCAAGAAGTGTGGAAAATGCATAAATACAGTTGCAAGTATAGAAGACTCTAGGAGCAACTTCATTTTGATCAGGATATAATGCAGGAATGGTAAAAGAAGAGGTGAATTTAAACCAAAAGACGAAAGGTTATTGGCATCCCAAGATATTTGACTACGTACACATTGGTCTACAAAGTCCATTGAACATGTGGGAGAAACAGACAAATGTAGGGTTTTATAAAACAGAATTGGGAACAGTCGCACATCTTGTTGCTGGTTGTGTACTAATGGCAGAAGGGCTGTATACTGAAAGGCATAATAATGTGGCAAGACTGTTGCATTGGGGATTATGCAAACATAATAGTGAAGTAGTTGAAAAACACTGGAAACATTTGCGACAAAGCATGATAGAAAATGATGTAGTTTATATTACTTGGGATCACCCATTACCAACAGCTCAAAAATAGATACGAGAATAGTATTCCAGGAAAATAAGACAAAAGTAGCATTGATCATTGAAATTGCTACACCCAGTGACTACAGTGTCTTACTCACAGAGAGAGAGAGAGAGAGAGACGGTCATAAAATACCAGGATTTGCATGCAGAAATGAGGACAATGTGGAAGGAGGATACCCAGACAGTTCCAATAGTAGTAGTAGCATGGGTCTTGTAAAAAAAAATTACAGTCATACTTAGATATGTTACTGATACATGCAGCTCCATATGAATTGCAGGAGTCATTGCTGGGCACATTGTGGGTGCTATGAAGAGCACTTCTGGCTAACATCAACAATTGAAACAATACTAATTTTATGAACTTTAATCATAATTTGACTTGGGAACGGGGCCCATTCCAGTCATGATATTATAGCCCAAAATTCTTGGAGAAATTAAAAGAGAGAAACTATACTACCCCTTTCAATATGTACCTGACCAGACAAATGCAGCAAATGGAAAATTTATAGTTTCCTTGCAAACAAAATATATGTAGTAAACACAATCCCTTACACTGATAGCCTCAAAGCCCATTCTGTTTACTCTGTATCATACAGACATCTGAGAAGTGATCTTTACCTTATGTACAAGGCATCCTCAGACCCTATTTAGATTAAACTGTTGCACATCCACAAAACAAACATCATCAAAACTACTAGATCCAAAGTCCAACATTTTGCTTGTGAGATTAATAGGGCATGTTAGAAAGACACCTATGTTTCACAGAGAATTCCCATTGTCTGGAACATGCTCCTTATCCATGTGAAGCAGAGTTCCTCCCTAATTGTATGTAAGCACAATTTGGACCACTGGATGGGATAGTCAGAAATTCACCCCTGGTCTGTTGCCTATGTCTCTGATGGACTGAGACTGTCAGTAAATCACTCACTATATAAATCAAATGTGTGGTTCACATTTGGGTTGCATGGCTAGACTTATAAGGGTTTTTGTGGTCCTTAGTGTAGCATACACCTATGAACCTAAATCACAGCATAATGTGCAAGGCATACAAAAAAGCTGGAAAATTGTAAGAGGAATGTGACATTAGAACAACACTGTTTTAGCATTGTAGTGTGTGTGACAGTGATGCTTGTGTTTGTGTGTATGCTGGGGTGCTGGAGTTTGGAGGTAATCCTAATAAAGGTTCAATTTCATATACATGATGTTTTGATGCAAACTGTAATGGTGTTCATTGTCATAATATTGACTATTTGTAATAGTCCCTAACTGGTGCATTACTGATGCTTTTTATGTAGAGCAAAGACTCAAATGCACACATCAGGTTCAAGTGTCCAACATATTGCATCTGTAAATAATCAAATAAATGCAGTACCAGTTCATTCACTAAATAATACGTTTCAGTGATTCGTAATGTTGGAATACAAGTTTTAAATCCTACATTATCTGAAAGGCAGATAGACTTGTAGCTTACAACAGAAGTTTTCACAGTGAGCGCGAGCTGCACAGCGTTAGCTCATTATTTAGAAAAACATAGTTCAGAGAAGTGTAAGCCAGTATGTGGATATATGAAATGCCTTTTGCTATATTGAAATAGTCTTCATTTTGAACTGTGTTGCTTTAACAGTTGCAGTTTTTATCTCTCTTTGTCACCTCATACCACTGAAACACACAGGCTAACAGTGTACTACCACCCCCAACTTAAATGGAAATTTGGGTCTTGGCACCTTTTATACTGCCAAGCACAGTGCTGCAGGCTTATGGGGTCCCCACAGAAGTTAGTTGAAATCAAAATAAACCTGCTTTTTGTTGGCTTACACCACACAGTGCCTGCTGTTAAAGTAGTTGAGGGGATTATTTGCTAAGAATTATGGTGCCAGATCAGGCAGATTGTCTGATTTGTGTTCTTTCAGTTTTGTGTTGATTGAGACATTTTGGTCAACAAACTTTTTTTTTAATTATAGCCATCAGCTAGTTATATACACAATTATAGGTGATACACATCATCTGAAAACATATGCAATATAATACAAGTATGAGCAAAGAAATATTTGCATACAATAAGCAAATTAACTGTAAAAAATGTAGCTATTAATGTTAAAACTGTCTCTTGTGATTTCACCATTTGTAAGTCATCATTGCAGCAGAACTCGCAAACATAAATTAGGATAGCTTTAAACAGGCTGTAACATATCAGATTCAGCAGTTTATACCAGCTGCCTATTTAGATAAGATACAAAACTGCCAGCAGTTTGTACTTAGCACACAAGCTGAAGAGGGGGTGAGATGGTAACTGATGTGCCCCGTTCCAGCTCCATTCTGCATGCAGAGGTCTCTCAAGTGACAGTTACTGACCTCTTCTTTGCAGCCTTCACCCTCTCATAAATGTAACAACAATCTACTGCTGCTTAAATCCAGAGCACCCTCCATTCATTACCACTGTTCAGTCCTGTTCAAATGCAGCTTGAAACTGGTTTTCACACCAAAAACATAAAAGCCATGCTGCTTACAGAAACCTGCAGCAAGCAAAGAACTACTCAGGATACAGTTCTAAATAACTTGAATTAATTCCTTTCTCCTCAGGGCAGTCTTTTGAAATGTGTATATGTATGTTTTTTTTTTTTTTCAGAACAAAATGTTCTTATGCTTTGTTACTCTGGCAGTCCCTGCTAGACTGTGTCCATTTATAGGGGAGACCCAAGGAGACTGTTAGAAAATGTTGTTGTCTGTAATATACATATGTTGGTTAGGAGAAGCATAAGTTATACAGTTTTCTATAAACATTCCTTCTCAGCCAGTTACCACACAGCAGTGTTTGTATATTTCCTTGTCTGGGGTATATATCACACACTGCCTTATGTATCTGAAAATTGTGGCATAAGTTATGTTTTTGTTCTTTTATTATCATATATATTCCCTTGTAGATTTTCTTCCTAGGCCACACCTGATAATGTGCCAAAACCTAGATGGACAACCTGAATAACAAAATAAGTTAAAAGAAAACTGAGGTGTATAGCACAACATTTGCAGTTAGTTATTTAAAGTATCATCCGAAAAGCACTTTGGGTTGATAGGTTTGAAAGAAGTTATTCACAGTTCTTCTATTCAGATGTCTAACAGTTGTCATTACCCTTGAGGCATAGTATCAGTAAAGGCTTTATCAGGACAAATTATATTAAAACTAGTCTAAACCTTAAGCTTGATTTACAAATTCAAAAATGTTCTTGCAGGGGAACAAGACACCCTGTATCCCACCCACCCCAAAACTGCACCTCTAAATATGCTAACTGGAAGATTGCAAAGTAGTAAATGTAAGAAGAAAACATTGCTGTAATTTGGAGCCAGATGGCTCTGTATAGTGTGGTATAATGATTTTCACTAGGGTTGGTTAAAGAAGATGAACATTTGTGTTGCTATAGTTGCCTTTGCTTCTCTGGTAGCAGGTTTGAGTAGTCACGTGCTATCCTAAATTGGTGGTGTAACTATTTTTGTTATCTGTGTGTTGAAATGCCAAGTTGTTGGTCAAATGCAATGCTGAGATATAACTGTCAATTACATTTAGAAACAGTGAGTGTACAGCAGGTTTTGAATTTTCAAGTTTCTGATGCATTTTAAGAAACATAGTGGTAGTATTATTGCACTTAATAACTAGATTGATTTGTACTAGCCGGTTGTACTGATGACACGCTGGTCTTGTAAGTTGTTAAGTTAAAATTAAGGACTGTATTATCAGATTAAAGGGTACAGTGCAGTGTAGAAGGTCAATAACAGAGCCAGATCATGCTCAAATGGGGACCTAGGCAGGGTAATGGATACCCCCCCCAGCAGTCATCCCATTATCCCAATACTTGATTATTTCTCCCCAGTTAGCATAAATACTATTCAAACCTGTCAGTGTGTATACTGTTTTATTTTTCTACAGTGATTACAGAAATTTGGATTTCATTTAAAACTTTTATTTCAAATTTTATAGCACAAACAGCGATAGCCATTTGCTAAACAAAACAATACAGTCTTACAATGAAAACAGACTTAGCATTAACAGTAAACTTCTCTACCCTTAAAACTCACATTCATTGAAACAGCATTGAAACCCACATTCAAAGAAAATCCATCTGGCCAGTGGCAGAACTTATAGGCCCCTTGCACACATTTTAGAACCATGTATGCATGCATGTGTTCATTGATTCATCTTCCTGTTTGTTTTAAATTATATTAATTGTATAATACAGCACCAGTTGTTAAAGTCTGTCTTACGTTTGTAGTTTTGAACATTTTTCCAGTAAGCAATGAAATAAAGCATATTAACCAGTAATGAAGAAACTACCCATTTTAGAACATTTCAGCCATAAAAGGTTATGCAAGCTTCTGTCATTACAATCCACCTATACCAGTAAATATGCACAATCTCTGCAGAAGTGAAAGTTGTCTGAATAATTCCACATTAAAGAGATCTGTAACTAATGAAGAGGTTGCTGCTGGCAGACACCTTTACATGTCAGTGTTTAATGTACAAATTCAGTGCCTACTCCCCTTGAAGAAAAATTGCCTATATTGCATAAAAAAATGGTTAGCTGGTAATCTTGCAATAGGGAATGGATGGCAAACTGACAACATTTTCGTAGTTAGTAGACATCTCATCCAAAGGAGGACATACTCAAGCATGTAGATCCCTCATCCCCCCTTAAAAAATGCCACAGTGTATCAGCAATCCATCTACATAATGTGGGAGTGGAACCCCCACAGCCTCTTGTACCAAAGGCAGTTGTACTACCTGTGTACTGCTAACACTGCTTTCAAATTCTATAGCACAAACATGGATGGCCATTTACTAAACAAAACAGTTGAACATTGAAGAATGACTTGCATGAGCAGCAGTAAACTTCTTTTCCTTTGAAACTCGCAATTCCGTGAATATGTACTGAAACTCAAAGAAAATGCACTGAAACTCAAATTCCTTGAAAACGCAATAAAACTCGCATTCCTTGAGTTTGCAAACTTGGCAATTAAGTGAGCAGTCTGTTAGTGTGTGTAGAGGATTCGGGCTGTTCTGCCTTGTAACAAAAGTACATGGTTTGAGCCTGAGCAAGTTTATTAATCTCTCAGCAGAACTAGGGGCATTTGCTTGTCTCTGTCACAGAGTTGTTCTCCACATTTGAATTCCACGCAAAAAGAATGGAAGGGAAACTTAAGTGTGTCTACATGCTGTGTAAGGAAAAGTTAAATTTCAGTGTATGGCGCACGCAGAGTGTGGCCCAGTGTGTGTGTTGTGACACACAGAGTGCATCCTTAAAGAAGAAATGTACCTTTTATTTTAATTTTAAAAAAATTTTGTGGGAATCCCCAGCCAGTGGGCCCTAGGCAGCTGCCTAGGTTGCCTAATGCTGGATCTGGCTCTGGTCAGTATAAGACTTTATGAAACCTGAGAGTAGTAATGAACCTAGAATTTGTCACCTGCTGAGAATGTGCCATTTTATGATGTAATATTGCCGCGTTTTACGTTGGAAAATCATTGTAAAGCTGTGCTGCTAATTCCAAAGTTGGTCAGTGTCTTTAATTGAAATTAATGGTTTATGAGCTTTGTATACTCTTTCTTGGTCTAGTGCCCCTGTATGGTTTTCCTTTTTCTTCCTAGATATAAGTGGTTAAGGAGTATGTAGCTGCTTTTTGTGTTGCAGCCTTTCCTGAAGTCATGTTGCTTGTGAAGCATTCTTCTATATTTTGATACATAGTGCATTAGTCAGATGTACAGTAGCTTTTCCGTAATTTTAGCAAATAAGCAAAGCATGGCTACTGGTTTGTAATCCGATGCTGTGTATTTATTTATTTTTTCCCTCGGAGTTGAGATAAATGTTCCATGCTTCTAACTCGTAAGTGATTTTTATATGTAGTAAGGGTTAAATTGAAGGTGTGACATAATGGTTTGGCTATGTGATGTCAGTCATTTTAAGGAAGCAGAGGTATTGTGGTTGTCAATATTTTCTAATGCCTGTTGTACTTGTTTAGGTGTTGTACTTCTGTGACAGAAGGAAGGCAAATCAAATAAGTGGAAAATTTGTGTTTGAATATTTGTGCTTGTATTGGGATGAGTCGTTCTTAAGGTTTGGGGAATGATGAGATAAGGGTCTTTATGCCATTTAGGAGGTGGGAGCTGAGATAACTTTTTTCGCTGTTTGAGGATATTAGGTTATTACTGAATTCTTAAAAGAGCTCCAAAATCTTTCTGCTTATATATTTTTTGTATATTTGGCTTTGGCTGTATTAGTTGCTATTTTAACTTTTTTTTGCATGATCCTTAAATGCTACCTGGTCATTGTTATTGGTAGGGTCTATCTTCCATTGTATCCAAGCTTTATCTCTTTGTTTTAATAAATTTCCTGTGTTAACCATGGGCATGCCAAGTACTTTTGATGTCTTAGTTGCAAAAGGAGGTGCTCGTCTTGGATGGGTTATAATAAATTGTAGAAGATACTTAAAAATGCCTATGGTGTCTGTGCCACTAAGAATTATATTCCAATTAGTATACCTTAGCTTGATGTTAACAAGTTGTTGCACAGAGTGAAGGATGCTATAAATGTGATAGTTGGATCTTTTTTGATATGTTGTGGTCACATAGTTTATGTGGCAATTTTGTTACCTGCTTACATTTGTTTGTAATATTAGTTATGACCACATCTAGTAGTGAGAATATTAATGTTTGCATTCAGGTTCTAGTAGGATGATAATTTGGAATAAATCTATTTTAGTGTGTGTGTTGTTAGGGTGTTTTTTTATGTGGGCCTCGCAAGTTGAAGTTCAGGTCTACAAATGGCATACTTCTTTCTTGTCTTTTTACACGTCATCCATACTTTCAACCACCTCAGCTGGCCAAGACTGCAATGTAATAACTGTGGAAGAAATAACTGAATTAAGTTAGCTGTCTTAGTCACTGGATATTTTAGACCTTTTTCCCTTTTGTTTGATCAAGTGATGGTCAGGACAAAACTCACAAATAGAAATTCTGACTTATTTTTCTCTCTTACAATGAAAAAGTAAGTTGTGTCCAAAGCTTAAAGTTTAAGCTGAAAAAAATAGTTCCTAGTAAACTGAGAAGATGTGGGAATAGATCCAGCCCCTTCCCTCCCAAAAAGACAGTCACCATCTATGTACCTTTCTGGTGTTTGATTGGGATTGAAGTAAAAAAAAGAATGGGCACTGTCATATAGTTCAAGTTACTGCATTCTTAAATAAACAAAACATGCCTTCGCAACGCTAGCCCCTAAATTATAGTCACCCTTTATGTACCTCTGTGGTGACTGATTGTGAGGAAAGTGAAAAAATAAGTGGGCATGGTCATATATTTCAGGTTGTTTCTGTTATACATCTAACACCGCATGCATCCTCAGCCCGTCCCCTAAAGACAGCCACTTTGTTTGTACCCTTGTGATGGTGGAGTGAGCCAAAAGTGAAAGAATAAATGGCTGTAGTAACATTTTAACTTGCTGCTGTCAGACTTGTCTACACTACATGGCTCTTCACCCATACTCCAAACTGTAGTCACCTGCATGTAGATCTGAAGTTTGTTTGCATGTAGAGTTGATGTTTGATTGTGTAAAAAGTGAATGATAGAAAATGTCACAGTAATGTTTTCCAACCTGTTGGCTCTAGAGAGTACATTGACCCCAGCAGGGCTATAGTGATGATCTCTGCGGTTTGACAGTGAGGAAAGTCAAAGAAATAATGGTCACACTGTGTCCCTACCCCTAGCACAAGTTGTATCCTTCTGAGCACACCGGAAGTTTGATTGTAAGCACAGCTAAGAAAATATTGATCACACTGTCCCCATCTACCAACATGCAATTAACCTGCTAATTTCACCCACAGCTGCCCAAGCAGGTAGACACTTCATGTGATCAACTCTAATATGTGGTCACTAGAAAGCTGCAGAAGTAATGTCAACATTGTGTTGTGTATACTGTTACCAATGCACGGCTCATAATATCTGGTTGCCTGCCAGGATAAAAAAAGTCTACCTATTGAAATGTTGACACAGATGCCCCCCCCCCCCCAAAAAAAAAAAACTGTAAGTGCAAGAGAAAAGCTAATATTGCTCTTCTCCTCTAAACTTGGTTTTTGCAGGGGTGCAAACCCCTCCTGCACCCAGTAGTATTGGAGCAAGTCAACCCACACCTCTGAACGTATGTACTAATTCCAGGCTCGCCACACCTCAGAGAAAAGGGAATCTTTTGCAAAAATGGCCATCTTGGACATGGTTAATGCATGTCTTTTGGCTATTCAATCTCTGTGTTTCAGGACTCACTGAAGCGGTTCCTGATGTTTCAAATGGTTTGAGGGTCTAAACATTTCAAATAGTTACCTAAAAATCTGCTACATTCCAGATTGTCCAGAGTGACCTACACCCCAACCACAGATTTTATTTCTTTTGCTTCTGCAGACTTTCATGATGTTTCCAGCTGTGCTGCTTTTTTTTTTTTATTTCCACCATGGTCATCACAAGAGCTCCACTGTTGAATTGTCTGTGTTTAGGTAGAGGTGGAGAAGAAAGCCTAAAAATTGAATGGTCAGGTGTCCAGCATATATGAAATAAGGCTCCACAGTTACTTTGACCCAGAGCCGCTTGATGACGGTTATAGTTAGTGTTTCTTTAGTTTGAAAATTAATAAATATGATGCATAAACATGATTCTAGTTGAATTGTACCCTAAGCAGTTGCCTAGTTAGCTTATGCCTAAGACTGGCCACGGCTGTGACACACTGCATCAGGCACACCTCAAAGGATAAGATGTGGTGAGTATACCCACATCTGATTCAGTGCTGTCATCTGTTCATGAGCCATAAAGGGAAGCACTTGTGGTGTGTGTCTGGAGAATACTTGGACTGTATAGCTATTGGGTTCATGCAGTTTCGCTATGCATTCATCATGTAGACAGTGTACAGTACCCTCCAGGATGGAGAGAATACCACACTGTCATCTGACTGTAACTATGGTATAAGCATTTCTCTGTTATCATTGGCCCTAGCATGGATACCACCATCGGCTCTTTGTCCTGATCCAGTCTCTACATTTGTCACCATTGTGCCATTCTACCCTGTGAATTCAAAATATAGAAATGCCAAAGTGAGCAAAATTAGATTAGTACACGTGTGATGTCTTCCATTCCAGGGATGTTCATGCAATGCCTGATGCCCAATGCACGTATACCTCCTCTGTTATCCTGCTTTTACTGTATTCCTGATTTTCCTATGATGACAAATAAGCCGTGAAACTGTGCAGTCAGCCTGTACTTTGCTTATGTATTACAACTGTAAAAAATCTACCATATGTCATACTAAGCTAGTGCATTTTCAGCTGAGAAAGTACAGTCCCAGCACTGATAGCCACACTGCTGTGGTTTGTCACTGTACATGTTTCCCTACTCAGAGACAGCAGAATCTCCTCTTTGTTTCAGTGAGATAATCTCTTGTGAGTTAATTCCTGTGGCTGACCTCTCAACCACAATCTAATGTGCCTTCATTTTGGCATGACTAGCATTACTCCAGAGTGAATTACATCCATCCATGGTAGTGATGGATATGTATTACATAAATGACTACCATAGCTATTCACATGGATACTGTTCAACACCCTTATTCCCTAACAGTCATCACCCATGGGTGCTAAGTGCCTGCAGCAGGATCTCATTCTTGCCAAAGCTGAAATTACCCTTCCTACCATGTTCTGTGAACATAATGACACCTTTGAAAACAAGGAAACCTAGATGTACACTCTATGCTGTCAGCAGTGGCTGCGATACCTCCTGTGGAAACCCAGGTAACATATGACAACTTCAGTACATATAACAGCTATTGAATTTAGCACATGCAGGCACAGATACTTGTCTGTATGACCCAGCCTCATTTTTAGTTACTAAACATATGCATAAACGATGTGGAGGCCCCATGGGTGGGCTAACATTTTACTCTGTTTCCACAGGATATTCACATAGCAAAGAAGTGAAAGGGGACACGTGTCCCTCATGTATACATATGATGAGATAAACATAGCAAACAAGTCTGCAGTCTTGCACATTAACTAGCAAAAGGCACACCTGAGCATAGTAAAACTCCAGCTGCACTTGAGTTTTGGGTTTAACAGCTAGAGATGTTGAAGAATACCTTTAAGCTGGTTGGATAATGCATCTCACCCCAGATCTGATACTATAGTTTTACTCCAGAGACCTGTATCAGCCAGAGATTTTTTACAAAATTGTGCCCTAGATAGAATTCAAAATCTGACTACAAACTCTGCATTTTTGTTACGAGCTGTATTATATTTAGGTAAATAAGCCAATACCCCATGAATGTCTCAGTCACCTAATTAAGCTTTCATACAGTACACCGAAAGTGTGCTGCTGATTCACAAGACCCACATCCTTGGCTCATAGACTTTTACTAAGCTTTCTGTCAAGTGACACCATCCAGTTATGTGAGAGACTAACCTCTCCCATTGTCAACCTTCTTCACATTATCCCCAGTGTACATCTGCAGTTACCCATTCAGTTATCCAGGCTAGTTTTAAAGGTTACTAGGGAAGTACTTTGATTGATAGGTAAGGCAGCCTATTTCAGAAATGGAATACACGTAGAGTTAGATACGTATCACACCATTTAATGTTGATGCTTTAGTATAGGTTTAGATGAATAGAATGGGTATTTACTTTACCATTGGTTCTGTCTAGATGAAGAAACTGAGTGCCTTTAGGGATTTTAGTTTGTCAGAGTAACTAAGGGTGTTGATGCCTGAGATGATCTTGGTGAGAAAATATTGAGGTCACTCAGACTGGCATAGCTGCTTAAAGTATGCACCAAAGAGTGTATTCTGTTTGATGATGGCCTTTGTAAGGGATGAATAAAGTGGGCCTAAAATATTCTTTGTATGTAGATGTGATATCACAAAGTACATGTTTTGCAAGGTAGACGGATTTTCTAACCAACACAAAGTTGTGGTAGTCAAAGGAGAGTTTGTTATCATACCTCCCCAAGTTCCTGATGACTTTGTCAACTTTAAGTGGAATGATATTTAAATGGCAAGCAGTAGTGATACTAGATTTACTAGAGGAAACTATGCAACTTTTCTTGTTGTTGAGTATAAGCACATGATTTGTACACCAAGCATTTGTTTGGTCCAGCCCTTGCTGGAGAACTCGAATAGCAGAATAGAATTTGATAACCATCCCCAATTTGCAATCAACAGCAAACTTGGTTAGCCATTGTTCTTTATCAGCTTTTATATTAGTGGAATATATATCAAAGAGAAGGGGATCCAGGACATAGCCTATGGATACCACTGGTGACATTTTTCTATCTAGACCAAATACTCCTGACCCTAACAGTATGGGTTTTGTGTGACAGCCAGTTACTTATCCAGTGAACTATGTATGGATTACTATTGATTTTGAAGAGTTTAGCACTGGGGATAGTGCTATAGGCATTGTTAAGTTCTAGATAACCAGTGTGGACTGTTTGCCAGTTACGTATGGCTTTTGTAACCCTTTCAAAGAATGCAGCTAGATTGTGCAGGCATGAGCTGCCTTTTACAAGGCCGAACTGGTGTGTGTTCAGGAATATAAGTCACCTATATCATTGTTTAGTAGTTCAGTTATGTTTTATAGCCTTTCAAATAAACTAGTAAGGCAAGTAGCTCTGTGAATTCCAGCTTCAGTAGAGAGACCCCTTTAAGCAAGGGCATCACAACAGTTATTTGCAACACCTCAGGAATATAACCAGTGGAGAGACTTGGGTTAAGGAGTTGATGAAGGAGTTTTACTAGATGGAGCTTCATATTTGACAGACATCCAGAGATATTGTCTGGACCCATGTGTGAAGGCTGCCAGCCCAGATAGCTAGAATTTTGTAAATAATTCTGTCATTGTAAATATTAATATGATCCATAGGCTTGTCTACAAATGTAAGTAACCTGTGTGTTATGTGCTGAGCTTCAAAAATGTAACCGCAGTGCACCCTGCTGGAAAAGAGCAGAAATGTGTGTAGACTATATGCCTTTGCAAATGTATGTTTTCATAGTAGAAGTTGGAACATACAGAGTTAACTTGCAAACTCTGAGAAAATAAGTAAAGTTATACGATTTTGTTTACCACAGCTAGAAGACAGAATGTCTGCAGCTAGAGTTTCTTTATATTGTCTTAAGACAGAAATAATTACTAGGTTTAAAATGTAAAAGTGTTAATTGTTTTACGACTTCCAGTTTCAAGCAAGCTTCTGAGAGACAAGTGTCAGCTTCTAAGAGATAAGTATTTTTCATAGAGACATGTTGAATTCTCTTAGTTTCTGTTTAGCCTGGGAACTAGATGCAGGTGTCAAATAGTGATGCCATCTAGCTAACCCAGCAGTAATGTGTTTTATTAATTTAAGAACCATCTCAGAGAGAAAGTCTGGGCATTTTGTATCTTGTTCTGGACCTGTAAACATCCTCTCACCAGCACTTGCCTTTGCTCTGTAAGTAAGACTTAGATTATAGTATCTCTCTTAGAGAGAGCGAGATAGGAAAATAGTAAGGTCAGTCTAGATGTTTTCTGTATTTATGTGAGACTGTCCTGCAATGTTGTTTTAAAGTATTTCCTGTGATTCTGAACTACTCTATTGTCACTCTATTGAGTTACTGAGTATTGTCTTGTACTTTTATTATTAAAAATCTTGAAACCTTTTAATTGTGACTGGTTTTGTTTAGAGATATTTAAGTTCTTGGAGTACTTGCTTATGTATTTGGTGATACTGCACAAGTCACTCTAGAATAACCTTAAACGTTCTGGTCACACTTACCATTTGGATAACAGTAACATTACACAATAGAATTAGTCACCCTCTGTAAGGACCTTATGGTAGCTGATAAGGGTGGTTGGTGGCAGTGCTTTCTACCTTATAGTCTGGGCAAAAGGGGGCATAGCTAGTAAACCTGTGCCAGCCTTCCCCAGGAGTGTCTTTGTGTTTGCAAATAAATAAAATCTCAAAGTGTGTGTGTGTCAGCTTCTTGGGCGGGGACACGAAGCACTGGTTGGACATAAAGGGTGCTGGAGGTTTTGGCTTGACCACTCAGCTCAGATCTTAATCCTATAGCTATGCCAGTGGAGAGTCGTATTGGGGATCTGGAGAGAGAGGGAAAACACAGCCCCAGACTGACTGTGATCTCTGTATGCTATTAAGGTAAATTGTACTTTCCTGTGTGCATACTTATCATCCTCCCAATCTGCATGTCCCCCACTGGTGTTAGTGGTGAAGATTGAGGCTCCTTGATTACTGGGCCAGGGCAGGAGTGTCACACCACGGAAGGACTTGGCCAAGCCACATCATAGGGGGAAGAATGGAGGTGACAGAGTAGAGGACAGGTGGAGTGAAGTTGAGAGAGAAATTGTCCAAAAGAATATTAGCAATATTATTGAGGTCAGAGAAGGGGGCACATTGCAGCATAATTCAGTACAGAATTGTAGGTTATGTGCAACCTTCCTTATATAGCTGATAAAGGCATTGCGGCTGTGTTTTCAATTAGTTGCAGTGCTATGTTTTTAGCTGGCCTTACATTTTCTAACAGTAAGTTTTAGAGACTTTCTTGCCAGCTTTAAATCCCTTTTAATAATGAAGTTGGCATCTTTTATTGATGACCAGAAGAATTTTATTGTAGAGATTATTGATGTGATAGTTCCACCATATGAGTTTCAATCTAAACTTGCCATTATGTTTGCACTGGATTAGTGTGGATGCCTTAATACATTTAGTAGCTTTTAAACATTCTGTGGTTATAAAGCTACTTGACCACTATGCATAAATCAGTAAAATGGTACTCCAACCTCTCTCGCTACCTCCTATTCACCACAGTATACCACAAGGCTCTTTCCTTGGTCTTCTCCTCCTTAACATTCTCACCAAAACTCGTCATGCAACCACACAGCAGGCCTCCCTATTACAATATATAGATGACTCTACACTCGTATGCACATCTCCAGCTTTGAAACTCACAACTCATGCTCAACCCCCCCCAAAAAAAAGAACCCCCCCCCCAATTCCCCCTCTCATGAAAATACAAAATTTTAAATTCTCTCTCTTAATAATATAGACATTGAATTAATTTCTCATAGAGAATTATTAGGGATGATAGTCTTAAATTTCACCGCCATACAAAACTGCATAAAAAATCACCAAAAACTAGGGATGCTTTACAGAGTCAACAACTCTTTCACCAATGTAATAACTACATTTGCCAGTACTTACCTCTTTCCCTGACTACTTTATGGTGCTCACATTTCTAATAACCTGCAGGTATCACAAAAATCAAAATTTGAACAATGCTAAATAAAGTGGCTAAATTTACAGCAAATACCCCTTTCAGATCCCACCACTATGTAGCACAAAAAAAATCAAAACTGGTTAGAAATTCCCCATCAACTAACATATACATAGATTTTCACCAACAGTAAAATTATCCAGGGTCCATCTGCTTGTCCATCACTAAATATCATTCTACACAACTATGCTCCTTCTTTATTACAATCTAGTAACCAAAAACTCCTCACTGTCCACAAACCTATCAAATCTGCTGGGTATGTTCTGTAACTGCACCTGTTTGCTGAGGCCTGAAACTTCTTACCTGCATCCATCAGGCCAGTAACCTCCCTCCAGTCCTTTAAAACCATTCTGAAAGACTAAATTAAAACCTCCACAAGAAGAACCAATAAAACTACTTAATAAACAAAAACTTATTGATTGCAAGGGAAAGAAACCAGCAAAACAAATAAATTTAGCACTTTCATTCTAATTCCGAAAGACTTCCTATTTAAAATATGGCTCTGTTCTTGCTCAACCCCAGGATAAACTATATCTAAATAAGAACAAGTAACTATTCATATCTTACTCCCCCTTAACTCGTTTCCATACTTCAGTCAATTTCTGTCCCTAACTCTCTATCTCAGTATGCCAGTTTTTTCCTCTACCTTCATCTTGCAATTTCTGTTTATATTATATTAGGTTACCTTTAATTTCTCTAAACTGGCTATAATTTCTCTAAATATTAAATCATTGTCATACAAGTTGCGTCTGTTCTTAACCAATATTTTCACATTTCTGATCTGGTATTCTTTATTGTATTGTTTTTGAAGCTTGTAAAATTATTGTTCTTAAATGTTACTGTAATACTTTGGAACTTTTCTGCCCTACCCTTTGCTGAAAATGGGTACCTACCAAGTCTGACTTTTCCAGTAATCAAATATCAATAAGTAAAATATATCCAAGAGTAAGTAAAATTCAGAGCAGTAGGAGTCAGACTTATTTAGATTTGCTAGGGAGCTATGTTGTTTGTGGTTGTCAGTAAGAAAACCATACCAGTTAACTGTCCAGACTTTCACAGAATTTCCATATTTTTCTTCATACCTTTCATCTGATCCACATAAAATTTGTAGTTTTCTGACAAATTGATGATAATAGATATTACTAAATAATGGCATATATTTAAGTTTCAGACTTCATATCATTTAGAAAATGCATGTTAACAGAATTCTTGTCACTCCAGCAACTTTCTAAGCTTATAAACTAGAATGACAAGAGCAATGTTTAAAATCTGCCCCTATTTTTGGGCCTTTGTCCCACCATTATTTTAGACTTTATCCAGATTTCTTGTGCTAAGAGGCTGAGAGGTATGAAGAATAGTAAAAATAAATCATTGCATAATCTCTGAATGTAGAGGAGTTATTAGAGGGACAAAACAGGTTTCCATAGCGAATGGTCAGATTTGCCTAGAAAGGAAAGAACAAGTATGGTTATGCAATTGGGAGAAATGTTTGAGAACAAGATCAAGAAGTTTTACATCTGGTGGGTAGAAGGACTGTTTGATCAAGCGCATTGGCATTTACAAAGTCCAGAAGTCTCTAGGAATACTTTTTGCTGATGGTGTTTGCCAGTTGTGAATAGGTAAAGTTACCCATAAGAAAGGTATGTATTTGGTTCAACTGTTAACTTTTCTAACTGGTTATGGTATTCTGTATTCTCTGTAGGGATTGCAGATAGGGATCTGTAATTGGCTATAATGCGATCTTATTGAGTATAAGTAAGACTTCAGCCAGTGTCAGATTTGTATAATCCAAAATTTGTTGAGAGACAGTGGAGTTAGCAATAAATACTGATACCCTTCACAGCTGGCAGTGGATGTGAATTGCATGATAAGCATTGTATCTTGGAATGCAGGGAGTGTTAACACTGCAGTATAACCAGGTTTCTGTAAATTCATAAATGCTGATGGCTACAAGGTTAAGCAATGTCTCAGGTTCAAGGATTCTCTTGTGTGGGCTTCTGGCATTCAGCAGTACTACCCTGATATGATGCAGATTGGAGTTTATGTTGGGACGCTGTTTGAAATGTACTATTGATATATCAAAAAGTTTTAAATAATCAAGGGTTGAAAGATGCAGGCCATCCCTGGCAAAGCAGGTGAGTCTCCTGACTATCTCATCCCACGCAGGCACACACTGTATCCCCTTAGAGTAACACCAATTTACTAGCCAGTTATTGAAGCCAGTTATTTTATCCTTGGAATGTAGGTATCATTCTTGGGGTTGATAGCATGGTGCTCAATGACAGGATTTGCCTTCTTTTGAAGATGGGCAGAGAGCTCAGCAGTATTTCTCTGCATCTCCCCTGGGTTAAATTTCTAAGATCACTCATGCCACATGGGCAACCACGAGGTTGTAACTGTACCTGGAGTGGTGCAAGGACCTAAGGGCCCTAGTGACAATCGTAATCCTTGCACCAGAGAGGCGGCTAACAGTCACCCTATCCTTTACCAGTTTGGCAAGTGTTATGGCAGTATGTCTTACAATGGAGTCACCAGTGAATAAGACATTTCTGAGTTGTGCTTATGGGATCAGGTGATCCCCAATAACAGCAGGTATCTGCATGTGATATTAGTATTTGTGCTATGAGGCTGAGGTAAGCTTGTAAGATGCTTAGGAGGCTTAAGCAAGGATTTCTTTCCTACCTCAGCATATGTAGAAGCTATGTTTTAGTGATATGGTAATATAGTGTTTATCTGGTGCTGTTCACTTACAGTGGGAGGGATGGAAAGATTATCCTCCAAACTAGATAGATAGGTGAACGTTCACAGGTGGGACCTCTGTTAGAAGAAGTGGGCTGTCAGTAAACATGAGGCAGATGCTACACTACCATAGAAAATAAAGTGCTGGCAGTCTGCTTAAGGATGAGGCAAAAGCAGGCTGGGACTCCATGTTGCCAGGTTGTGATATATACATGCATGTATTTATTGAATTATTTTATTGTATTGTATTGTATTTATGGGTTGGGGAATAATTGTACAGGTAACAGCTAATGGAAACAGAGTATAGATACAAATCAGTGCAAAACAACAAAACATTTAGGACTCACACTGTATAACCAGCTTAGCTACAGTAATGAGGGTGATCAATTTTGAAGATGTTCTTGTAGTCAATATTCTGGATATATACAATAAAATAGAAAGTAAATGAATTAATTAGTTTGAGGAAATATATTTAAAAAAGATGTTTTTGTGCTTGCTTAAAAGAGTCAGTGTGGCCAAATTAACATAAAGGGTAGATAGCTCAAGAGCAGTCTGTTCTGTTTCAGTTAGTGTAGTAGACATAGGCTCATAAAGGTAACTCACTTATTGGTACTCATCATGGAAGTGCACATTTGGCTTAATGGTTAAGGTGTTTACTTCACAGACACAAGGTACAGGGTTTGAATCTCTCCTTTGAAAGGGAAATTGGCTAGGCTTAAAAAATGGCCTTGAAGGGCAGCTGGTATAGTACTAATCTATGAAAAATGACAGGTTATGCTATTGATGTGTGATTCACTGGTTGCCATTTTGAATTTCTGCATGTCATTGGCTACTTCTGATAAAGCTCAGTACTGTATGAAGGAATACGAGATCATCCTCTTAGTCCTTCAGAGACAGTTTAGGCAATTATTGTTGTGACCATTCCATGATGCTGATGCCTGAAATGACCTGCCTGAGGCTTTGGCCATAGTCACAAGCATTATGTAGGCAGGTGAATAGTGCAGGCATTGGTACACCCACCACCCTGATGACCTTCATTAGTGGGAAGTAGAGGTCTGGCAACAGTGTCATGACTGATACTGTGCCTCTTGTACATTTTTTGTGGGAATTGTTGTCGGTGTGCTGTAAAAATGTGATGTTATATAGTCCTATCTCGCCTACATTCTTACCCGTGGGTTCGGAGCTGAATATCGGCTCCGACTCTGCCGATTTTTACTAGCTCAAAGTCTCTCATTGGCTGGGCTAAGAAGGTATCCCATGGTGCACTGCTCCATATCCCCAGATCTCGTTTGCTGCTTGTGTAGCTCGGACGTGGTCTCGCTTGGCTGTGGCTAAGTACCCTCTTTTTGCTATTTCTCTTTGAGAAAGTTATTAGTTCAGACCCAAAAGCTAACTCGTCCATGCGGCTCATCTCGTATGCGGCCGAGGGAGCGAGCAGGGCGGCGAGCTCAGGGATCACCCTTAGAAGGCAAGCCTGGCTGCGCCTGTGTCACTTCGTGGAGGCCTTCAAGTCTTCCTTCACTGATGCCCCATTTGACGGTTCCTCCTTGTTTGGGACCAAAGTGAAAGGTACCCTCACCAGGTGCGAGCAAGAGGGAAAGACCCTGTTTGCCGTAGGGGTCAGTTTTTCCCTTCCTTCCAGGCCTTATCCCAAGGCCCAGCAGGGGGGGGGGGAGATGTGGTTCAAGAAATTACAGAGGTTTTTTCCTGCCGCACAAGATGAACCCCCCCTTCAGAGGCAGGGGAGGGGGGGCTTACTCAGGGAGACGTCACTCCAGAGGCAGAGGGGGGCCCCCGCAATTCGGGAGACCGCGACTCCTGCCGTGGCTGTCCATACTGTCATTCCTGAGGGTGTGCCCGACTGCGCTTATCCGGAGCCAGTTGGGAGTCGGATTTCCTTATACCCGGAAGCCTAGGAGAGCATCACCCAGGACCGATGGGTACTAAGGATAGTTTCTGGAGGTTACCTCATCCCATTCCCTTCAGTACCCCTGCCAATAAGAAAAATCCCGGACGTTCCACCCAGTCAAAGGGATCAAGCAGCCTCAGAGGTATCTCAGCTGCTAGAAAAAGGAGACATCTATCCAGTCCCCTCAGACCAAATCGGATTAGGGACTTGCCGAAAAGAACAGGGGACAGGAGACACATTCTAGATCTCAGTCAACTCAACAATTACGTACACAAGTCCAAGTTCCATATGGTCACTCTACAATCGATTCTCCCATTGTTGGGAGTGGAACTTTGGATGTGCTCCATAGATCTCAAGGATGCTTATTACCATGTCAAAATGGACAAAGCATCCAGGAGTCGCCTATGCTTTCGGCTAGGAGCCAGTCTCTTCCACTTTTGAGCCCTGCCCTTTGGTCTCACCACAACCCCCAGGGTGTTCACCAAATGTATGGCAGTGGTGACGGCTCACTTGTGACATCGCGGATTCCAGGTGTTTCCATACCTGGACGACTGGCTCCTTACCGCCCCCACCAGGCATCAACTAGTTCTGACAAGGGATGCTACCATCAGTCTATGTCAACAATTGGGCATAACGATAAACTGGGAAAAATCTGCCGTATTGCCCTCACAGCGTGTCACCTTTATAGGAGCAGAGTTGGACACCATTCAAATGCGAGCATTCCTACCCCAAGAAAGGATCACAGTATTGCAACAACAAATTCATATACTGATGCCTCTGAGACAAGCAAATGCAAGACTGGTTCTACAACTCCTAGGGACCATGGCGGCGACTATCATGTTAGTCCCCCTAGCGAGATTACACATGAGACTTCTTCAATGGCTCCTCTTTGTCCAATGGTCTCTCCAAAGACTCCCTCTATCTCATCCCATTTTAGTCACAGACAAGTGCAAGCAGGACCTCGGTTGGTGCCTGTGCGCCAACAATTTAAATGTGGGAAAGCCCTTCGTTCCTCCCGTCCCCATTCCCACGGTGACCACGGACGCCACCCAGATGGGGTGGGGTGGGGGGGCATAATCTCGGCAAGACAGTCCAAGGCACGTGGCAAGAACATGAGATAAATTCACTTATAAAAGTCCTAGAGATGAGAGCAGTGCTTCTTGCTTTGCAGGCACTTCAGGATGTTCTTCCTCTAGGGACTATTGCGATACACTCAGACAACATGTCAGTAGTTTGGTATCTCAACAAGCAAGGGGGAACACGGTCTTACCCACTATGCAGAGAGGCTATGCGAGTGTGGAATTGGGCAATAGCTTCCCAACGGTTTCTGGTGGCAATGCACATTCCGGGGAAGTCCAGCATAATAGTGGACAGGCTAAGCAGAGCAATACTTATGCCTTACAAGTGGTCCCTGAATCGCCTGGTTGCAGAGCGAATCTTCAGCAGATGGGGTCAGCCTTGCTACGACCTTTTTGCCAGTCCTCTCAATGCGAAATGCAGCAACTACTTCACGCTGATCCCCCCACAGGGGGAATTACCCAGGGACGCTCTGGTTCATGATTGGCCCTCCGGTCTGCTTTATGCTTTCCCTCCTTTTCCCCTTCTCTCAAGGGTGATTCAGAAAGAGCAATCCTTGGGAAGCAGAATGATTCTGATTACCCCACATTGGCCTCATCAAGTATGGTTCCCCTTTCTTTAACCATATGTTGTGGACACTCCTTGGATTCTGGACCCTCTACCAGATTTACTGACACACATGTCGGGACAGTGCCACCCCTCTCTGAGGACACTCCGGTTGACAGCCTGGCTACTCCACTTCTATCGCTAGTCAGACATCATAATTTTTCACTGGAAGTGGTCCATATATTATCGTCCTCTCATAAGCCATCCACTAGAAAGATTTTCTCTAGCAAATGGAAAAGGTTCTCCATCTGGGCTCATACTAGACGTATCAATCCTTACACAGCTGCGGTAGATTCAGTTCTGGAGTTCTTGTCTATGCTTTTCCATCAGGGATCTGCATCAGCCACCATCAAAGTTCAGTTGGCGGTGATAAAACTTTGCCATTCCCAGTGAAGGCACACTCTATGCGGGCTGTTTCCACTTCCGCAGCCTATCAAGCTAGATTGTCAGTGGATGATATATGTGCTGCAGCTACTTGGGCTTCTCCTCACACTTTTGTTTCTCATTACAAATTGGACGTGGTCTCCAGGGGCAGATCTTCCTTTGGTTCCACAGTTCAGGAGCATTTTCCTATGAGCCACCCAGGATGTAGGTGCTGGGGACGTTGTCCCATGGGTAAGAATGTAGGTGAGATAGGACTACATAACATCAAGAAGTTATGTACTCACCATAACGTTCAATGTATGTAGTCCATCTCACCTCACATTCTTACGTAACCTCCCACGTTCCCCCTGCCTTGAGGATTTGGAGTATAGGTTGTCACCTGTTGAGTCCCTTTCATTAGTGATTGTTCATATGTATGTGAGGTGTGTATGAAGTACATATGTGGTTTCACAGCAAACTAGATCTGGGGATATGGAGCAGTGCACCATGGGATACCTTCTTAGCCCAGCCAATGAGAGACTTTGAGCTAGTAAAAATCAGCCGAGTCGGAGCCGATATTCAGCTCTGAACCCATGGGTAAGAATGAAACACTAATAACCACTTGAACATTCACTAGATTGAGAATGGCTCACTTTTCTCTTGAAGTCGAGTTCCCAGTGTTATCAGAAATTTCCCTTTTCCCGTGATAATATGACCTTGAAGCAGATTATATATTGCTCATATATACATAAAGACATTTAGATATATATTTATATCTAGATATCTATCTATATAGATATACATATAAACGTATCTCTAGCTATATATCCATCTATCTATATTTATGTATACCTCTTTAGAAGGGTTGTAGGGTTCATGGGGCCAAGCCCTCCAGTAATTGTTTTCCCTTAAAATTTTATTGCTTCCAAATGCTGTTTCCATTCTGTAGCTTTTTGTCATTTGTAATTGTAGTTGTGTGAGGTCATCAGAATTAATCAAATACTTGTCATGAGTCTGGATGGTTTGTATTGTACTACCACTTTTTCCTCCACTTATCACAGTGTATGGTACTGTCTTTTTCACTTTTTATGTCACAGTTCACTAGTATGGATCTTTTACTATCAAGCAAAACACAGTACAGTATTCCAACCATTTCAGCAGCCTCCAGAAGTTGTTCAGTCTGGTATCAAGGCAGGGTTGGTATAACTGATGCTTTCTGTCCTGTGGGTGTATACTAGCCTCACTTACTGAACTAATGCACTTATGGAAGCCTTCACATTTATTGCCACTCTACAGATACAGAAAAAGAGACTAAACAGTCATCTCATCCACAACCCACCCCACCTTTCACTGAGGCTGTAGCTGAGGAAGATTATGGGGATTGGAGTACCTTGCAGGAGTTGGGAGAGGTGACTCATTGCCTGCAGTGGTCTGTGCACATCTACAGTAGAAGGTGGAAACAGTACTTAAGAGGGAACTAGACCATGGACTTGACTGTACAAATGCTTTTTCAAGTGAATATTTGAATTTGTCAACCACCAGGTCCAGACCATTGGGCCACCAGAAGAGGGACATGCCCATACACGCACACACACACATACATATATGTGTGTGTGTGTGTGTATGGATGGATATATAGATGTATAGATATATATGAAGAAAGAGATTTAAGTTCTTGATAAATGCAATTAAATCGTGGTTATAGGTTCATAGAACCTATGAACCTATGAAGAAAGAGGTTTAAGTTCTTGATAAATGTAATGAAATCTTGGTTATGATTGGATAAAAGCACTTGTACTGATAAAGAATGTGTATGAAATTGTATGCTTTCAGCAACAGTTTTTATTTTTAGGGTGCTACGTCTGGCTTCTTGAGTCCCTCACA
Organism: Protopterus annectens; assembly: GCF_019279795.1. Taxonomy (NCBI): domain Eukaryota; kingdom Metazoa; phylum Chordata; order Ceratodontiformes; family Protopteridae; genus Protopterus; species Protopterus annectens. The sequence continues at coordinate 190,876,568 of NC_056734.1, forward strand.
TATGAATTAAACAAGAACATTATAGGTACTTTTCATTTTGCCCACCGACACTTGGTTTGCTTTCATGGCTGTAGCACTCATATATGCGAGTGTGCTAGTAGTACAGTTTGAGCTGTTCTTTTCTTGGCCCTTGTTATGAGATGATGCTTATTTCTGTAGAGTACCCAGTATGCTGTGAAACATGGATATGATAAACTTTGTGTATCCTGCAGAGATCATGAATCCATCATTGGTACTTGACTATAGCAGCTCTTTTACTTGTCACCCCGTCTCATAATATGGCTGTAATCAACCCATTCAGCTGTAGTATTAGGGGGTACCAGACAGCTCCATTCTTGGCCCACTACTTCTTTTGCCATCAGTACACAAACAGCATTAAACTTTATTAGTCTGATGTCTCCACCATTATATCTTGTGCAAAGGATACAGAATCTCTACTCTATGAACAAGGTCAGCTTTAGGTCAAGTGGTGCCCTAGTCAAAATGGCTCCACAGCATCCCCTCACACCACCTGATGCCTCCACCCTGGTCTGTTTACACCATCCAGTTTACTGGAAAAGCACCCCTGCTAGAGTGGTGCTCTAGGCAGCCGCCTAGTTGGCCTATGCCTAAGGCCGTCTATGTCTATGAAATGAAGTGGTCCGTAAACATACTTGCTAATTGGATTAAGGATTAGTGGCTCATTCTGAGTGAGTAAAAAACAAAACTCATGATTTTTGGCCATGCACAGAGCAGCAGTAGTCCTAATACAGTCAACATTAATAGCACTTGTAGTGAAGTCATGCATTATTAAAAATAACACCGTTTTCCACTGAGAATAAACTCTTTTTGAACATACCAACACTATTTTGAATAACTTTAACTAAAACCTCAGCTAGCTCCCTCTACAACATCAACAAATCATTACCATGTAATACTAGACCAGATAATGCTCTCCTTATTCTCGAATTCTTCTATAGTTCCACTGCTTCTGGTAACCTAAACACCTCAGTTCAGGAAGAAGTGAAATTGTCTTTCTAAATAACTACAAAATGTGCAACCTAACTAATGACAAGTAATTACAACTGTAACATTATTAAAATTGTAACCTGGATGTCTTACAAAAATAAGCTACAATTTAGTTATTTCCTCTTCACACATAAGATGCTACTCAAAAAACAGTGCTCTGCCTTATTGTCACTACTGAACTGGCACTGTTACAAGGAATTACCTCAGATCTATCAACAAAAATCTTCTTTAAATTCACAGAACTGGTACCATAACTGAAGACAGGGCGTATACAGCCTTCCTGCCAAAAATTTGGAACTTACTCCCCTTTAAACTAAGAATATTCAAAAGTCACGTCACCATTAAACACTGCAAGTCCCACTACTAAAACACACCATCCTTTCATAAATGTGGCATTTCTTGATAGCTAACACTTTCCTGCCATCTTACCAACCTTACATACAATTTTTACTCTACTGGTGTATTGATATACACCTCTAAACTACTGATAGCATACCCTTCTCCTTTCCTATTTCTTCTTAAACGTTATCTTTCTTTTCCACTTCTGTCTAGGAATTTGAATGTCTGAAATAAGAACACTCAATAATCACATCATTTTAGATAGCACTGCAAGTTCTGCCTCCAACAAAAATGCTGTCCTATCACAAGTGTGTAGCTTTACCTGATAGCTCTCCTGTACCGTACATGCAGACAGCTTTACTCTACTGATGCATTGATTTTTAAAGAATGCTGTCAACTGCAGGTAAGGCATTTTAAAATTGCTATTATGGTTTGCAACTTGACTTTCAAAGCATGAAGTGGGGAATGATAACTGACTAGTTCATTTTAAACTAATAGGTTTAAATGTACTTGGAGATTTGTGATTTGCCCTGGAGTTAAACGAGTTTCTGCACTGTTCAATTTTACTCTTTGATTTGAACGCAGAAGGTACTTACAGTGTAGGCAGTTCTAATCTTTTTTCACCAGCCATATTACTTTGATGTTGATGAAACAGGTTTTTTCTTTTGGTTTCTATTTTCTGTTGTTCATTTCTGGCATAATTTCCATGTGTTCTTTAATGAAACCTGCACATGGTGTATCATTTCCCAGAGGTGATTGGAGCTTGACCTTCCTTTGACAAAGCCTTCTTGATCTAGGTGGGTTAGTGTGAGGAGGAGGAGGGTATCTTGTCTCCGAATGCCCAAATTCTGGCATAAATTTTTGCTTTAGCATTAATAATGAGAATTAGGTCTGTAATTTTCCACCTTAGTACAATCCTTCTATGGCCTGGAATTAACAACAACACATGATTCCTCTAAGGACTATAGGGGCTGTCCTGTCTATACCATTTCTTGGAAAACTTTGTTCAAATCTAGTATGAACTGTTTGGTCAGAGTGTTTTGAAGTCCTGCAGAAAGTTCATCTAGGCATAGGGCTGAACCACTCATAAACTCCTTATTAGCTTTTGGTAACCTCAATAGTGATGGTTATCATCTTCTCCTGCGACACCTTTTGTAAGTTTTGTGTATACTGCAGGAGTTTGTACTTTCCAGTATGAACTCCTTTCTTCCCTCTTCTACATATAGAGAGACTGGTATTGTTCTAGAAAGGCTTAGTTTATAGGGATGTTATGACCTGATTATTTCTTTTAGTAGCACAGATGTGTGATCTAAGCAGTTTCTTTAACCTGTATGCTCTAAATTTCTTGCGTCTTCCAGATGAAAGCTCACACTTGCATGACAGCTGTCCATAAGTGTGATTGTGTGATTGTGTATGTTCTGTCATTTTTAACTGTTAGTGTAGCTAGCCTGTATTGTCTGATTCTTTCTTTCTTTATCCTTGATTTTTGTTAGGTTGCTTCCCTCCTGGAGGACATCTACTTATTATTTCAAAATTCCAATGCTGTCACCTAGCTTTCTGATGAGGAGTGCTTTGGCCCTGGTACATATTGATTTTGATTTAATTTGTAAGACTCTCACCAGACAAATAGTGATATTTTTATTGTTTTGTTTCATGAAATCATAATCCACCCATTTTATGAACTCTTAATACCTTTTCATCCTGAACAAGTGGCTACATTCTCCATTTCCATGCCTAAGAATTTTTTTTGCGTTACTCATCAACACCCCCAACCTCAAATAACTAAATATTCTCATTTCAACACTGAAAACAATTTTCAAAATGATTCCCAAAAGCAGTCAGTAATTCATTCTGCTGTGTCTGTAATCTTCCCTCAAGCATAAAATAAGTATACTTTTACTCCTTCAGGTTTAGCAGTTTTCAAATGCCCATTAACCATGTGTCTTCCTTTTTTATGGCTAGTACACACACACACACAGCTTTAATATTTCTCTCTGAACTGAGGTTGACTGTGTCTTTGCACAAGCCTTGTACTGCATTGAAGTTGCTCCCAGTTATTACTGAAGTTGACTTAACATTAAGCTGACTGAGTTCTGCATGTAAGGTTAAGGACAGTTCTGGGACCATACAGATTCAGTGGTGTGAGGACTCCCCTCCTAGGCTGTACATGTATATTCTTATTTTTCTTTTTCTTCTAGCCTAACCTCCTATGCCATAAAGTTTCTATTCTCCTTTTTGCCAACGGAGAAAGCCTGCATCCTCTGCAGGTTTTGTAAATTCACTAAGCATCTTTGTACTTTCTACTTCATTTTCTGAATAAAAACAACATATGCCAAGAGCTTCTTCAAGTGTCTGGTTATTGCAGTCAATTCCTCTATAAAGATGCACCACCTTACATTTAAATGAATGCAGTCTCATATGTCATCTCTTTTCCTTCCCTTTTAGGTTAGCACTGTTTCTCTCAGTATCTCTTCATTCAACAAGCAGACAAATAGGCATTACTATCAAGCTGTCTTTTATGTTGTATCTTTCATCTGTTTATGTTGTCTAAATCACCATTATGGTGGAACAGGTGTGCAGTAGCAGCCTAGTTTGTCTCAGCTGCATTGCCTTCTGTGTGGAACCCATATGTCCTTCCTGTGTCCTAGTGGGTTTTCACCTTCACAAAGGCATGCAATTATTGAAATGCAGTTCAAATACATTTCTCATAAGAGTACATACTGTGTGAATGTCTGAGTTGCATGTAGGCAGCTCTTTTCAGAATTAGTTATTTTGCTTTGTGCCCACTGAGTGCAAAATTAGGGCCTGAACTTTACTAAACTGTTAGTTTGAATGTGACTGAATGAATAATTTAACATGTTTGTAAAAAAAAAAAAGCCTTTTGGCTTTTCCCAGTTAGGGGTCACCACAGCGGAACTCCAGTCTGCTAATGATTGGCAGTGGATTTTTACTGCGCAGAGTTGCCACCCCAACATCCAACCTTGTTAGTACTTTGTTGCAAATTAAAATATTCAGTACCCTTGAATTACATTTTAGTAATGAGTAGTTTATATTATTTCTTTTGTACAAATTGTCTGTAATATGTAGCTGAATTGCCTGTTGCTATGTAATATGTTTGTGAACAAAATGGTCATCACTAAATTGTAATGCTTACAACTCTTAATCTAAAATGAACTGAAGATCTATTGATATATTTGTCTGGTTTTGGTCTTTGTTCTGTGCCCCAGGCTATGACTGAAACTGGTCCACTAAGGTCAATCAACTTCCCCATTTATCAAATAAAATAAAATTAACTAGTCCTTTCAAAGTATGTTACATGAATAATATATTTGGTTATACATGCTAGAACAGACTTTTTTATTGGCATCATGGCCATTAATACCGTCCAGAGTGTAAGCGTGCTTGTTCTGTTTACTTGTGTGAGAATAATATCTGATTAGTTGGTGTTTGCATTGATGCAAGTAGCTGCTTAGATTGTACACTTAAAATGTATTGTTACTATATATATATATATATATCTATATATATATATATATATATATATATATATATATCTATATACATGTGTGTGTGTGTGTGTGTGTGTGTGTGTGTGTAGAAATAAATAAATATTAATTCAGAAAATCCCTTTGTGCTCCTAGGTCATCCCTGAAAAAGTGGCACTTATGTCTACTGGGTTTATCTGGTTAATAGACTAAAGTAGGAGTATTTTGACTAAAACTGACAAAGATAAAATCAAGCACCACTCCGTTACAGTATAGTCTTTAGTCTTTTTGGTGGTGTATAGCATTTTGTCACTGCATTTCTCTGTAGTATAGGCACAGACATCTTTTATATACTCTGTCATTAAGAGGGGTGTCCTTAAAATCTTCCACTCTCTTTCTTTGTGTACAGGTGCAGAAACGATACCAAGCTGTGGACTGTTATTAAAACCAATGCAAAAAATGTAAAAATGCAGCCTACGTACCCTTACGATAGCAGCACTGCACATCAAATCGAGGGGCTTCTTGTTTTCCACAGTGTGAAGGAACCAACTGCAGTGCGATGTCAGGCAACTAATGAAAATGGAAAAGATTTTCAAGATGTCAATTTGGTTCCACAGGGTAAGTGCCATCTCCTATCGCAGCGTCACCATAAAACTGCATTTTTTCTATACTCATGTAGTTATGCAAGTCCCCAAACCGAAAACATTGTGTACCATTTCAGAAAGATGTGTTAGTAAAAACAAAATGTGTGTTTAGAGGCAGTAACAAACCTTCATTTTTCAAGTCAAATGGCAGATGTGCAAATTATACTAGAAAACTATAAATAGCTTAGCACACTGGTACAAAATGGTCAGTGACATGTGGTCTTTAAAACTAGCTTTTATCTATACAGTACTTGGTTAGTATAACATCCCTGAGGTATTTACCTTAAGGAAAATAAAGCCAATTACCTCATAAGATATGCTGATGAGGTGACCAGTGAAACATAATCTGGATATTGACTCAACTGCAATGTTAAAGACTCGCACATCTTTCTTCATTCTCATTCGCTCATGATGAGTAATTTAAATATTTCTTATAAAACTTTGAGAATGGAGGCTTGTTGATACTTTTATTTTCTGAAGGATAATGTATGCCATAAAAAAACTGTAAGAAATAATTTTATGAAATTCTTTGTTGGATGTTTTTATTGATCATTTCAGTTAACGTGTACACATTTAGAAAAAAGCGACTAGTGTTCAAGATCCTTGGATTGATTGGTTCAAATGTTTTTGTCCAGTTGAGCAGATTACATGAAGTTTCATTATGGCACATGCTAAATCTACGAAGTGGTATTCTCATCAAAAACAACTACTTACACCACTTAAGCCAGAGTACATTGCCAAAAACAATCTGCATCATTATTTGGAACTATTCCAGAGTTTGTAAGAGATGGAATGTCAACACATGTTTACAGGCTGTTGCATAACAGTCTTACTGCAGTCAGAAGAGTTAGAAGTGCCTGAGCTGAGGATGTTGCTGTTTGTCTTTCGGCTTTGCCCGGCTAGGGGTTGCCACAGCGGAACTCCGGTCTGCTAATGATTGGCAGTTGGCTTTTATGGTGTCGAGTTGCCAGCCCAATGCCCAACCTTCAACGAAGGCATGCCCATTTAACGCATGTCTTTCCAACGCCCAATCGACCGCGGGGAGGACATGCAGACTGCACACAGAAGGCACTCCCAACCCAAGCCAAGAATCGAACGGGAGAACCTCTTACTGTGAGGCAACAACCCTATCGCTGCACCACCACGGAAGTGGGCTGAGGATATCAACATGAATTATATATACTTTGTGATTCTTCCAGACCAGTATTCCACTGGCAGAAATTCTGTAGCATTTCAAAATACTGGCTACTGCAGAACATGACTAGGCATAATGAAAATTGTGCAAATGTTAAAAAAAAAACCTGTACTGTTTAGTGTGTGAGAACAGTTATTGTGCAGCTCATGTTTTTCCTTTCTGTCTTTTCCAGTGTCGATGTACATTGAAGTGGCCATCGTATCAGCTATCCTGGCCATTGCCATCATTGCTCTGATTGTCCTCCTCATCCTTTCTTATAAGGTAAGAGATTATTAGACCAGTGTTCCTGCTCTGTAGTTGTAACATTTATGGTCCTAATATATGTTACCCATATGTGCATGGTCCTCATACAAGTTAAATGTAAGTATATATAACTCGTATAAGTTAAATAAGTAAAAAAATAAATGC